>NC_134486.1:56355647-56630647 GCF_040206685.1 Ascaphus truei | reverse complement strand
GATGTGTATGAACATATGCACATCTTACATGACGCCCCACATGCGGTATGTATCAAGAAATACTTAAGATACATAGACGACATCTTTCTCATATGGGATGGGCCGGAGACTGCGCTCTTAGAATTCATTGAACACTTGAATCAAATTCCATCTACAATCAGATTCACAGCACAGTTTAGCAACTCCGAGATTTCCTTTTTGGACACCATAGTGTACAGGTCCGGCGGTGGCTTGGCTACCAGGCTTTACCACAAAGATACAGATAGAAACACGCTGCTGTATGCCACCAGCCACCACCCAACACCACTCAAGAGGGGACTCCCCTTTTCCCAGTTTCTCAGAGTGAAGAGGATAATTTCTAATCCAGATGAACTGGAACCGGCACTTTCAGACATGGCAGTACGTTTTCAAGATAGGGGCTATGGCCACAAGGACATTAGTGAGGCCCTGAAGAAAGTAAGGAGCCTTGACAGAGAGGCTCTGCTGCAATCGAACAACATCAAACCTATTCAACAACGTTGTCATTTTGTCAGTACTTTTTGCACCGCGTCCAACTGCATCAAACGTAGCGTACACAAGAACTGGCATATCTTAGCTAATGATAACAAAATTGGGAAAATCTGTAAAGATCCCCCCTTGTCCTGCTACAAGCGGGGACGTAACTTAGGGGATATGCTGACGCAAGCGGACCCAGTTGACAAATATGGACCTCCCAAAACCTGGTTAGATAGAAAACCAGGATCGTACCGGTGCCATGGCTGTACCAATTGTGGCTTCATGCAAACGGGCTCCAGCTTTTCCCATCCTCACAGTGGGGCTTCAATCAAGATCAAGCATTTCCTAAATTGTGAGTCCCGCTTTGTCGTGTATATGATCACGTGCCCTTGTGGTCTTCGCTACGTGGGCAAAACCACACGCATGCTAAAGGAGAGAATTGCGATCCATCGATCCACAATTAGGAAAGCATTGAATAGCACGGACGACCAGACTGAGCTCAAGTATCTGCCGGTGGCTAGGCATTTCAAAGAAATGCGGCACTCCTTGGCTACTATGCGTTGTATGCCCATCCTTCAGGTGCAACCACCACCCCGGGGTGGAGACAGAAACAAGATGCTTATGCAATAGGAGGCAAGACTAATATATGAACTCAAGACCATTTCACCGTATGGACTAAATGAGGATTTGAAGTTAGGCTGTTTTTTGTAAAATGTTTTTTCATTATTTCAGTGTGTACGTATTCCATAGCAATGTCTAATTCCTCCATCCCCCTTTCCCTGTAGGTTTTATTTATTGTCTTCACCCTTGGGTGTCTTGCATCACTTGGTGATCTATGTTTCGGATCAACTAACAACACAGCCGATAGGCAGACATTGAACTAACATAGAGCTTATTGACATCCTATATGGATAGATTTTTGGCATTTAAGCTATATATACATCATCCTACATTATGCCTGGAGCACACCTGCTCGCATTAAATTTTGCCAGCAGATAGAATAGTACATGGTTATTGCATCAATAATCAACTAGGTTTGGTTCCATGCACTTATGCATTATCTATTGATATTATAGTCCCTGTGGCAGGACGGCCTGTAGCCGAGGTCAGGGAACAGTCCACACGTATAGTTTCAGGATAAATAAAAACGTTCAGTGGCTTTATTTCTCCACAGTAACATAACATTCGGGTACACTGTCCCTTTAACAAAATAAATCCTGCTCCACTTTGGGAGAAAAACTGACTAATAACACAGCAGACCTATCTAGCAGGCTGGCTGGCTAAACCAGAACCAAACCATAAGGGTACTTTAAGCAGTCAGTAAACAAATGAATAATCCTTACTTTAGTTGAAGTAGTCTTTGGTGAAATCCCTCTGGCTAAGGGCTCACGCAGCAGTGTGCTTCTCTCGCTCTCTCTCTCTGGCAGCTACTGCCAGTCACATGATCCTTTATCTACCTTGCTGGCTCTCAGGTGTCAGCTAAAGAGTTCTGATTTCCTAACTTCCACCTGAGTTAACCCTTATGAGTGCTGAATGAAGCACTCAGACATATGTCTCCCAGGCGTAACTGATAGGAGTTGACTTCACTCTGTCACATACCTCCCGTTTGTGTGTGGCTAGTGTCCCACACGGCTGAAGCCCGACCCTCCACTCCTTCCCTTGACAAAAAATCAGCATTTCCATGGTCCTTTCCAGGTAATATACCACCTGGTCAACCTTGGATTTGTGTCCTTCATGGTGTTTAACCACTTCAAGGGCTCATGGTCAGTGACCAGGGTGAAGTGTACTCCGGCGACATAATGTCTCAAGGCCTCAATTGCCCATTTTACAGCGAGGCACTCCTCAATAATGGAATACCTCACTTCCCTTGGGAACAGCTTCCGGCTGATGAACAGTATGGGGTGTTCAACACCATCAAATTGCTGAGACAGCACTGCTCCCAGTCCTACCTCTGAGGCATCCGTCTGGATGATGAAGGGCTCTTTAAAATCTGGGCTCCGAAGAGCGGGGCCCTCTGACAGGCACTTTTTTAGCATGTCAAAGGCGTCTTGGCACTCCCAAGACCATTTAACTTGGGTCGGGGCACTCTTTTTTGTCAGATCTGTTAGGGGTGCAGATATTTCTGAAAAATTGGGGATAAACCGCCGGTAATACCCTGCTAACCCAAAAAGGGAGCGGACCTGTGTCTTTGTCTGTGGGGTGGGGACTTCCTTTATGGCGGCCACCTTGCTAGCTAGTGGCCTTACTATCCCTCCCCCAACGGCATAGCCCAAGTACTTTGTAGTGGATTTACCCAGGGCACATTTTTTTGGATTTGCAGTGAGCCCTGCTTCTCTTAAGGACGTTAGGACTGCCCTTAACCTTTTTATATGAGACTGCCAGTGTCTGCTATAGATGACAATGTCATCCAAGTAGGCCGCGGCATATGCCCTATGGGGTCGTAGTACCTTGTCCATTAACCTTTGGAACGTGGCTGGAGCCCCATGTAACCCAAATGGCATAGTGACGAATTGGTATAAACCGAGAGGGGTGGCGAAGGCAGTTTTGCATTTGGATTCTTCCGCTAGAGGTATCTGCCAATATCCTTTCGTGAGATCTAGGGTGGAGATATACTCTGCTTTACCAAGTGAATCAAGCAATTCATCCACCCTAGGCATTGGATATGCATCAAATCTGGATACAGCATTTACCTTTCGCAGATCCACGCAAAACCTCACCTACCCATCTGGTTTAGGGACCAACACGATAGGGCTACACCATTCGCTGGGGCACTCCTCGATCACGCCCACTTCCAACATGTCTATTATCTCCCTCTCTACCAGGTCTTTTCGGCCCTCTGGCAATCTATAGGGACGGGACCGTACTTTTACGCCAGGTTCTGTCTCAATCCTATGGGACACTAAATTAGTCTGCCCTGGCAGCTCCGAAAAAACATCTGGGAACTGGTCACATAATTCTAGTAGGTCTGACCTTTGTTCCGTTGTTAACTGCCCTCCCATGGGAACCTGATGGTCATTGTACGTACTACCCTTTGGAAGCTGCGGACCCAAATCCGTCTCTCCTTCTCGAGGGTGGATGAACAGCGATCTCATCGTTTTCCAGGGTTTCAGGAGGTTCACGTGGTAGATTTGTTTACCCTTCCTGGACCCTGGTTGAGAGATCTCATAGTTCACCTCCCCGGTGCGGCGGAGAACTTGGAAAGGACCCTGCCACTTCGCAAGGAGTTTACTCTCTGATGTCGGTAGTAGTAGCATCACTTGGTCCCCAGGTTGGAAGACCCTCAAGCGAGCATTTTGGTTATACTGCCTTTCTTGACGTTCTTGAGCAGATTTGAGGTTTTCCTTAGCAAACCGACCTATCATGTCTAGGCGATTTCTAAGGTCTATGACATACTGAAGGGTATTCTTGGAGGGGGAGGGCTCCTCCTCCCAGGATTCCTTCAGTAGGTCGAGAATACCCCGAGGTTGGCGTCCATATAGGAGCTCAAACCGGGAGAAGCCTGTAGATGATTTGGGAAATTCTCGTACCGCAAACAACAGGAAAGGGAGAAGTTCATCCCAAGCTCGCTTTTCAGTGTCCACAAACTTCCTAAGCATGGTTTTTAAAGTATGGTTAAACCTCTCTACCAATCCATCAGTCTGAGGATGGTAGACTGAGGTCCGGACGGATTTTACCTCCAATAACTTCAGGACATCCTGCATTAACTTTGCCATGAAATTTCTTCCCTGGTCAGTTAACATTACTTGGGGAAGTCCTACCCTAGAGAACAGTTCTAACAGCCTGTGAGCAACCTGTTTAGCAGTGGCTGATCTCAGAGGGAAGGCTTCAGGATATCTGGTGGCATAATCTACCACAACGAGTATAAATTTATGTCCCTTCGCAGAGGGTTCTAAAGGTCCGGCCAGATCTACCCCAATTCTCTCGAATGGGACGGCTACCAAGGGCAGAGGAACCAAAGGAGCCGGCTTCTGTCCGTTTTGGCTAGTTAACTGGCATTCGGGACATGTCTCACATAGTTTCATGATGTCACCATGTATGCCTGGCCAGTAAAACCGGGACGAGATGCGGTCCGTGGTCTTATCTCTGCCCAAATGACCACCCCATGGGAGAGTATGGGCTAGGGTAAACACTGTTTTAATCAACCCTTTAGGGACTAGCATCTGTCGAATGACCTCCCCTGTTTGTGTAACCTTATTCACACGATATAGTATGTCATTCAACAGTTCAAAATGTGGAAACACTTTTACACCTTGTTCATCTATTATCTTGTTGTTGACCTGTACCACCTTCTCATATTGTCTAGCCAGAGCTGGGTCCTCCCTCTGTGTGATGGAAGTCAGGAAGATCCAGGTCTGGCAACACTCCCGTATCTATCTGTTCCCCACCCTGGTCATCCCCGGCCATGACCTGCAGTCCTTTGGGCTGACTAACGTTACCAAAAGTCCCAGCCTTTCTTAACCAGTCCTCTTTTTCCGCACATCTCTGTTTACGTGTCTTTGGGACATGGTGTCTATGGGGGAAAATCTCTGGGGAAAAAGGGAACAAGTCTCCGGGCTTCTCCGGTACCAGAGAAGTAGGCTCCGTAGGAGTAGGGGCCAACAATGTTTCGAGGTAGGGCCAGTCTCGGCCAAGTAGAACAGGAGCAGGTAGCCAGGGAGCAACTCCCACTAGTAGGCTAGCCTCTTGATCCTGGATACGCAGTGTAACGTTCGCCGTCGGGTATCTCTTTGTATCCCCATGGATACACTCGATATTCCAAGGAGAGTCATAAGATAGTCTATTGCTTGGAATTAGGCCCTCTAGGATCAGGGTTTTTCCAGAGCCCGAGTCCAGCATGGCGTTTACTTTTGTCCCCTCCAGAGATGCTGGGACTAACCACGGATTGTGGTCCCCTCTGAGACAAGCTGTGGCAGTGGTTCTGCCATATGAACAGTCCATTTCCTCATCTCCTGAGTCCGCAAACTCGGTCGTCCGTGGAAGCTCTCGACGGGGCTCGGTGTTTGGACCTCTCCGCTGTTGGATGGGGTCCTCCCTTCTGGTTGGTGGGGTTATCCTCTCCACCGGGTGGGTGACAGGAGTTCAGGTTCTCGGGGAATACTGTGGGTGGCGGCCTCCCTTGAGTGATCCAGTGGCCTCGGACCCAGGATGGGCGTCTCTGCGGGAGTTTGTACCAGGAACCCTCTGAGATGGGGAAGGGTCTTCCGATCGGGTTGACTGGATCTCCCGAGCTGGTGGGTTGTAGACCCCTCGATTGTCTGCTCCCCTGCCTCTAGTATCACCGGAAGCAACTGGAGTTTGCACCGGCCATTCCCAGCTATCCTGTTGGGTGTCGTCGCCCAGGAAGTTTTCCACCAAGCGGATCGCTGAATCCAGGGAAAATGCAGCGTGTCTTTTTACCCAGGAGCGGGAGGAGGGGGGCAGTATCTGTATGAACTGCTTGAGCACAAACTGTTCAAGGATCTCTGCCTTGTCATGTTTTTCCGGTTGTATCCACCTGGCACATAAGTCTACTAAGCGGTGGGCTACGACCCAGGGTCTGTCTCGGTTTGTATATTTGACTGTCCGGAACCGCTGTCGGTAGGTCTCTGGCGTGAGGCCTGGGCGATCCAGAATAGCAGCCTTTAGTTTCTGATAGTCCATGGCCTCGTCCGCTGGAAGAGCCTGGTAGGCTGCCTGAGCTTCCCCTATGAGGAGTGGAGCCAGAGTCGTTACCCAGCGATCAACTGTCCAGCTGTGGGCCGTGGCTACCCTTTCAAAAGTGAGGAGAAATGCCTCTGGGTCTTCGTTTGGCTTCATTTTAGGCAGCATCACCGGTGGGTTATTTGGAATCCCTGGTCTGCCTGGGGTTGGGCCTTCGACCAGCAGTTGGGAGTAGCTTTTCCTCTCGCCGGGCCTGTTGCTCATCTTGCTGGGCTTGTCTCTCAGCTTGCTGGGCTTGTCGCTCATCTTGCTGGGCTTGTCGCTCTGCTTGCTTCTCTGCTAGCTGGAGCTGTTGCTCAAGGAACTGAGAAAAAAATTTCTCCATTTTTTTTTGTGTGGCCCTTCAGATACAGGGGCCGTCCGACATCCCACTTCTGACACCACCTGTGGCAGGACGGCCTGTAGCCGAGGTCAGGGAACAGTCCACACGTATAGTTTCAGGATAAATAAAAACGTTCAGTGGCTTTATTTCTCCACAGTAACATAACATGCGGGTACACTGTCCCTTTAACAAAATAAATCCTGCTCCACTTTGGGAGAAAAGCTGACTAATAACACAGCAGACCTATCTAGCAGGCTGGCTGGCTAAACCAGAACCAAACCATAAGGGTACTTTAAGCAGTCAGTAAACAAATGAATAATCCTTACTTTTTGTTGTTGACCTGTACCACCTTCTCATATTGTCTAGCCAGAGCTGGGTCCTCCCTCTGTGTGATGGAAGTCAGGAAGATCCAGGTCTGGCAACACTCCCGTATCTATCTGTTCCCCACCCTGGTCATCCCCGGCCATGACCTGCAGTCCTTTGGGCTGACTAACGTTACCAAAAGTCCCAGCCTTTCTTAACCAGTCCTCTTTTTCCGCACGTCTCTGTTTACGTGTCTTTGGGACATGGTGTCTATGGGGGAAAATCTCTGGGGAAAAAGGGAACAAGTCTCCGGGCTTCTCCGGTACCAGAGAAGTAGGCTCCGTAGGAGTAGGGGCCAACAATGTTTCGAGGTAGGGCCAGTCTCGGCCAAGTAGAACAGGAGCAGGTAGCCAGGGAGCAACTCCCACTAGTAGGCTAGCCTCTTGATCCTGGATACGCAGTGTAACGTTCGCCGTCGGGTATCTCTTTGTATCCCCATGGATACACTCGATATTCCAAGGAGAGTCATAAGATAGTCTATTGCTTGGAATTAGGCCCTCTAGGATCAGGGTTTTTCCAGAGCCCGAGTCCAGCATGGCGTTTACTTTTGTCCCCTCCAGAGATGCTGGGACTAACCACGGATTGTGGTCCCCTCTGAGACAAGCTGTGGCAGTGGTTCTGCCATATGAACAGTCCATTTCCTCATCTCCTGAGTCCGCAAACTCGGTCGTCCGCGGAAGCTCTCGACGGGGCTCGGTGTTTGGACCTCTCCGCTGTTGGATGGGGTCCTCCCTTCTGGTTGGTGGGGTTATCCTCTCCACCGGGTGGGTGACAGGAGTTCAGGTTCTCGGGGAATACTGTGGGTGGCGGCCTCCCTTGAGTGATCCAGTGGCCTCGGACCCAGGATGGGCGTCTCTGCGGGAGTTTGTACCAGGAACCCTCTGAGATGGGGAAGGGTCTTCCGATCGGGTTGACTGGATCTCCCGAGCTGGTGGGTTGTAGACCCCTCGATTGTCTGCTCCCCTGCCTCTAGTATCACCGGAAGCAACTGGAGTTTGCACCGGCCATTCCCAGCTATCCTGTTGGGTGTCGTCGCCCAGGAGTTTTCCACCAAGCGGACCGCTGAATCCAGGGAAAATGCAGCGTGTCTTTTTACCCAGGAGCGGGAGGAGGGGGGCAGTATCTGTATGAACTGCTTGAGCACAAACTGTTCAAGGATCTCTGCCTTGTCATGTTTTTCCGGTTGTATCCACCTGGCACATAAGTCTACTAAGTGGTGGGCTACGACCCAGGGTCTGTCTCGGTTTGTATATTTGACTGTCCGGAACCGCTGTCGGTAGGTCTCTGGCGTGAGGCCTGGGCGATCCAGAATAGCAGCCTTTAGTTTCTGATAGTCCATGGCCTCGTCCGCTGGAAGAGCCTGGTAGGCTGCCTGAGCTTCCCCTATGAGGAGTGGAGCCAGAGTCGTTACCCAGCGATCAACTGTCCAGCCGTGGGCCGTGGCTACCCTTTCAAAAGTGAGGAGAAATGCCTCTGGGTCTTCGTTTGGCTTCATTTTAGGCAGCATCACCGGTGGGTTATTTGGAATCCCTGGTCTGCCTGGGGTTGGGCCTTCGACCAGCAGTTGGGAGTAGCTTTTCCTCTCGCCGGGCCTGTTGCTCATCTTGCTGGGCTTGTCTCTCAGCTTGCTGGGCTTGTCGCTCATCTTGCTGGGCTTGTCGCTCTGCTTGCTTCTCTGCTAGCTGGAGCTGTTGCTCAAGGAACTGAGAAAAAAATTTCTCCATTTTTTTTTTGTGTGGCCCTTCAGATACAGGGGCCGTCC
This sequence comes from Ascaphus truei, assembly GCF_040206685.1. Taxonomy (NCBI): domain Eukaryota; kingdom Metazoa; phylum Chordata; class Amphibia; order Anura; family Ascaphidae; genus Ascaphus; species Ascaphus truei. The sequence continues at coordinate 56,622,005 of NC_134486.1, read as the reverse complement.
GACATCCCACTTCTGACACCACCTGTGGCAGGACGGCCTGTAGCCGAGGTCAGGGAACAGTCCACACGTATAGTTTCAGGATAAATAAAAACATTCAGTGGCTTTATTTCTCCACAGTAACATAACATGCGGGTACACTGTCCCTTTAACAAAATAAATCCTGCTCCACTTTGGGAGAAAAGCTGACTAATAACACAGCAGACCTATCTAGCAGGCTGGCTGGCTAAACCAGAACCAAACCATAAGGGTACTTTAAGCAGTCAGTAAACAAATGAATAATCCTTACTTTAGTTGAAGTCGTCTTTGGTGAAATTCCTCTGGCTAAGGGCTCACGCAGCAGTGTGCTTCTCTCTCTCTCTCTCTCTCTGGAAGCTACTGCCAGTCACATGATCCTTTATCTACCTTGCTGGCTCTCAGGTGTCAGCTAAAGAGTTCTGATTTCCTAACTTCCACCTGAGTTAACCCTTATGAGTGCTGGATGAAGCACTCAGACATATGTCTCCCAGGCGTAACTGATAGGAGTTGACTTCACTCTGTCACAGTCCCCCATGTACATACTTAAATGGGCAGCAAATACTATGATGTGGATGGTGTATTCTTTTAATATGTTTGGTATTGTGTTTATCTTTGCCCTCTTTGCATTCAGCTTTTGGCCCTATGGTTTATTTCATTACTGAAATCGCAGCATGGGTTGTATCAGCGAGTACAACCACGTCCGCACCTTTTCAATGGTTGGCACGGACGCTGTCGGGTTGCTAGAGCATACACGACGCATGTGCAAATACCTATGCCCTATTGTGTTCGCACCCCTCCCTTCTCTGGTTGAGTTGCGTTCGCGTCACTAGGGGTGCATTGCGCATGCGCACGAGTTGAGCCAGTGCGCATACAAGCGTACCCCTCCCCCCTACAGCCAGGGATGCGATCGAGTCGCTAGGGATACACTGCGCATGCGCGCGGGAGTAAAGACTAACAGAATACGCACGGCGCCCCCCCCCCCCCCCTTTGCTAGGAATGTGATCAGGTTGCTATGGGTCTCATGGAGTGAGAGGGATATAAATGGTGTGGGTGGGTGTGGAAATGTGAGAGTTTGTAGCACAACTAAAAGTGTGTGTGGATACTATGTGGTCCCTATTGGTGTATATGGATGGAAAAATAAGGAGTATTAGTATGTGTGAGAGACAGCTGTGTGTGCATACATATAGCACAGTATGTACAGACATGGCCTTTAGCGCTCATGGGAAGAGAGTTCGCTAGTGTCAGTAATGACTCATAAAATTTCGATCTCTGTTTAGGCCACTGCTAGTTCACACTGATACACATACACACTCTTTCTTCACTTGCTTTCAGTTACCCTTTGACACCTCTAGCCATAAAACACATCCACACCGGGGGAAGGACAAGCACAGATAACATTCCAAGAGACACTGTTTTTAAGTTATCCTTGCTTTATTCATTGTAACATCGCCGGAAGAAGAGATCAGTGTATCTCGAAAGCTCGCACAAATAAAAGCATTTCGTTAGCCACAGAACGGTATCATCTATTTATTTTTTGATTATTGAAGCTCGGCTAACACGGTACTGATACCTCTACATGAATATATATATATATATATATATATAATATCTCTCTCACACACACACACACACCCCTCCCGGCGGCCGCGCAACCCCACTCCATCTCCTGCGCGGGCAGGGAGGCAGCCACGGTGATCGGGGAAGAAGGGGGACACATCACCCGCTCCCCCCCCCCCCTCTGGGGGCAGTGCAACCCCACTCCATCTCACGGTGATCGGGGAAGAAGGGGGACACATCACCCGCTCCCCCTTCTCCCCCCCCTCCGGGGGCAGTGCAACCCCACTCCATCTCCCGCACGGGCAGGGAGGCAGCCACAGGGATCGGGGCAGAAGGGGGACACATCACAGCAGCAGATCGGGAACGAGCACACGTCACTGGGAGACTCATGAATATTCGGAGAACGGATTGACCTGCAGCTATACAGTTCTTTAGTTAAGTAGAGATTGCCCACATGAAACTATTAAAGTAAAAAAATAAATTTAAATTTTTTTTAAAAAAAAGACTGAACTGCAGCTTTAATACTGGGCAAATAAAATTAAGATATTTATTATTATTAGTGTCTATTTATAAAGCACTAACATATTCCACAGCGCGGTACAAATGGGGAAAAAGTATGATATCAATTACATTAACAGAATGGTATACTGTACCAAATAAAATTGTATTATTGCTTATGTCCTACTGATTTGACTATGTATGCATAGCCTAGAACTGGAGAACATTGGACCTAGATACCCATAGGAGCATTTTGTATCTTCTACTAGATATATCAATGACAAAGGGCCATATTGGCTACTGTAAGGCAACTTCTGGCGCGGAAAGACACCTTGCAGCCTATATAAGTGAATAAACTGCACAGTGTATTCTAGAGCCGAAGACACAATTCTATGGCAGAAGACTGTTTAGTAAATATGGGCCAAAATCTTTGATTATTTTTGGCCCAGCATATTTCACTGTTAAATATGATCCAGTGTGTGTTAATTAGGGCTTTTGACTATTTGTAGTTAAAATTTAAAAGCAGAAATAAGGAAGTGATGAAACTTAGTATAAAATGAAGACTTCATGAGAAAGATTACTAGCATAAAACATATCCATTTAACGGTGTATTTCAAGTAAATTAACCGCTTCTTTCAGCATAGATGTGAAGCAGCGGGTCTCCAGAGCTGAACTATTCACTTCAGCTCTGGAGGCCCTTGCTTCCCGAGATACTTACCTCCACAGTTACTGCCGGTACTTCCTGGCTCTTCCATCACACCGTGGGCCAATAGGATGCCGTGACGGATGATGTTGCAGTTTGCTATTGGCCCGCATACCGCGAGAGGTTAAAACTCCATCCCCCCCCCCAGTAGAGGATGGTACTGAGCTAGCTTCAGAGGTAAGTATCTGCAGAACCAGGGGGTCTCTGAGCTGATTGTGGGTCCCTTCCTAAGACGCCCTGCTTCCCACCTATCTAAACAAAAAAAGCTAAGAAAATAAAACCAGGGAGGCCTTTAAGTGACATCATTTATACATATACATGTTTTAAAAAATTGGAAACAAATTAAGGATGAAAAAGTAGAGAATATAATCTACTTTTGGAACATACACAAAAACAATTATGCTAAAAGGAGTACTTAAAATGAATTTCCCATGTAAGGGAATAGAGACATAAAACCCAGATGACTTGCTCATCTTTAATGTATTAAATTGCTCTTTTAAATTATCACGTTCTCATTTTTAAAAATGGCACCACGACAAACAAAATTAAGTTGTCTTTTTAAACCTCTTCCGCCATGTTAATTGTGGGGTTTTTTTTTTTCTTACTTCTAACATTTTAATTAAAGCCAGATTAATGCACAGCATATTAATGCATTGAGATAGTATAACAAGATGAAACTGGAGTTTCTTGCATTACTCGTGTAGAGATAAGCAAAATATACAACGTACAGTAATTAAAGCAATTCCACTCACTGTGTAAAATAATTCTCCTTTCAAGTTATTTTATTTCCTTTATCATTATGATCACGTACTGTTGTATTGCTATGAATTAATGTAGTAAACACACACTATATTTTTTCATGGCCTGTTTAACCGTTATCCTGCCTGACGCCTTACCTAAGCTGACCTGACCTAACCTGACCTTCTGCCTCACCCATTATACTGCGGACCTCTGTCAAACCTGCACCAACTCTGTGACACTCAGTCTGTCTCTACAACTACGCTTCGGGCGCAGCCCCATTCCACCATCGGGATCTGCTCTTGGACGTTGAGCTCACCTTCATTGGTGCCTTACACATAAAAGTCCAGAAAGGATTGAGAAAGCAATCCAATATAAGGGTTTGAGCTGCGAATCACGTTTTTTTTTTGGATATCACGTTTAATCAGCAGTCGCGATAAATACTTATTTTATGCAATATTTATTTGCTCTTTATTGAATGTCACAGTTTATATACACTTTCTTATTTTAAAAATGTCATATTGGTTTAAGCGCCACTTATGATAATATTGTTTTTTTTACACTGTGTGCCTTATACATAGCTTTGTCCTTGGGCATTGAGTACTGCTGCTTCTGCTGTTGTGTAGTGTTGCTGTTACTCAGCTGCTACCCTCCTCAGTTTTAATTTAAATGACAGGTATTTTTTAGGCTTGATAATAGGCATAGCCAAGTGACATAGCATGTGGGCTGCATATGAACTGCTCTGTAATTTCCATCACATCTAGCAACTTAACAGAGTTTGCCTCTTTCTTTTACTCTCAGTACTAGTACACATTGTTTTAGTACAGCAAACAGTGTACTCAGAGGCGGATTTCCCGCAAGGCTGACTAGGTTATAGCCTAGAGCTGTGGGTAAAAAAACTTCTAACAGCGCTCTAAGGAGATAATAACAGTGATGGGTATAATGTGACTTAAACAGTGATTGTGAAAAATAATAATAATATATATATAATATTGTGCAAATAAAGTGCAAATAAGGGAAATGAAAAAATGCTGCTCAGAACCCTTGGAATTATATGCATATATATATGCGCCTACGAGTATTCTAAAACTTGCCTTGGAAATTCCAGGTAATGCTGCCAACATTTCAGTGAAATTTCTGCAGACAGACTAATGGCCCATCGGATTAACACAGCGGGGGTCCCTGGCAATCCCATTCAAACTGAATGGGACTGCCTGGGACCCCTGCTGTGTTAATCCGATGGGCCATTAGTTTTTCTGCAGAAATGTCACTCAAAATGTTGCAGCATTGCTGGGGTATTGTTCGTGATTGCCCCAGGTTTTCCAAGGCCAGTTTTAGACTACTCGTCGGCGCACCTGTATATATATATACACACACACACACACACACAAACCATTACGACCACATTATAAAATGGGGTGAGTTTGAAAGAAACCTGTTATCAGCTGCAATATATTTTTATCTTGCATTAATAAATATTGAATCTGTTTCAGTCCCACTGGAATGCTCTGATAAGATCCTGAATTATTTCTCCTGCCTTTTCTACATATTTGAGCACAAGGGTGAAACCGTTAGGCTCAGATAGACTAAGCTCTACATTAACCTAAATGAACTTCATGTTAATAGAAACGCTTATCCACTAAAGTGAATAACGTAACGCTAACCCAGGTTTACTCATTTAAATAGGATAGTGTTAATGTTTACGGATGTTAGCTCTCCTAAACATCACATTATTGGAAGCTAACACAACGTGATGTTAATGACATGTATTTCGGAGGTTGTTTTTGCATTAAATTAGCCCAGTAATCCCCCCCCCCCCCCTCAACAAACATATGCAAAGTAAGAAAAACCGGGTTCTGCTGCAACTGTCTTTAGGAAATAAAAAGATATACTGTACTTTATTTCATATAATAAATATTGACAACATGGCACGAGTGACACACACCCCAACAGTACTGTCTTTTCATCAGAGGACAAAGCGTCAGCAGTGTCGCGTGCATACAGTACTAGCAAACATGAATAGGAAATGTTTTGGTGCAATAATGTTCTGGTCTGTATTATACAGAGAGACCACCAGAGGGCGCTCAAATGTGAGAAAAGAGATCATACAGAAATGGATAATGTGTACACAACAAAACACCAACTACTAACCACAAAATACAGAGAAAACTATGGCAGAGGATCTACTTCTATGATGAAAATTTGATCTTGAAAAATGATGTGGAGAACCAATCTAGTAGCATATTAAAAATGTATAGCTTGAATTTGAATGTGTTCAGTACAGTAAAACATTACAATGAACAATAAAAACTCTTTGATAAAGCGCCTCACGGCGGGAAACGCGTCAGAGTATTTTTAATATGTGTGTCTTTATTTTTGGCATATATGCCCAATAAATAGTTAAATGGATTTCTGCCTCCAGCACTTGCTTATATTCGCAGTGCTCTACTTCCTACCCTTTCTACTTTTGCTTAACAATAAAAACAGGACAGCACAAAATCTGGATTGTCCTACGTGAATTGATATTAAGGTTTTAAGGTGAACATACTAGATGTGCGATACTGTCAGAAGCAGGGAAATCAACAACTATGTCTGTGTGGTTGTCTTTCTAGACAGCGGGTGGTTATGTTTGGTCATGTATGTATGTCTTTATTTATATAGCCAGAGGTTTTAGTCTTGCTCATCTTAAATGCTATAATGTTAGCAATTTACAATCTCTTATTTGCCAGTCACTTGATAAAGAACTGATTGAAGTTCGAAACGTTGTGTGTGCCACTAAGAGAATAAATTCTTTTTTGCAAATCCGAAGTGCCCTGGATCCTCTACTTACTTTATTTATATAGCACCATTAATGTACATAGCGCTTCACAGTAGTAATACACGTGACAATCATATAAATTACAAATAATACAAATAACAGATCATGGGAATAAGTGCTTCAGACATAAAGTAACATAAAGGAAGAGGACTCCCTGCTCCGAAGAGCTTACAATCTAATTGGTAGGTAGGAAGAACGTACAGAGACAGTAGGAGGGCATTCCGGTAAGTGCGTCTGCAGGGGACTAAGCTTTATGTATCATGCGTATAGTATTAGCCACGGAGCTACTCATATGCTTCTTTAAGCAAGTGTGTCTTAAGGTGGGTCTTAAAGGTGGATAGTTTAAATAGGTTGAGGTTTAAAATCCCACCATATAATGTAGCCCCGGTCTTATTTTGCCTCCAGAGACCCCTCTTGTAGCGGGCCGAGCGATCACGGGTGCCGCCGGAGGCAGCGACGGACCTGCCGGCACAACACGAGGGAGCGGGGAGGGAGCACCCCACGGTGCAGGGAGCGATCCGAGTCCCGGCGGCGTACCCGGCTAGCGGGGGCCGCCATGACAGGTTGCGCGAGCGTGCGCGTGATCGCGCATGCGTGGGAACAGTTAGGAGGTTGCGGCGGCCATTAGGGACTCGCGCATGCGCAGGGCAAGTGCGCATGCGGCCCCAATGCAAAGACAGCCTCCACGGGACTACAAGTCACATGAGGCATAGCCAGGCAGGCACCAGGTGCCTCATAGTGGCCAATGAGGGCCCAGGATTCCCAGACAGGGGAATAGATACATTTCGCGGGCTTTGTGTAACGGCAGTTGGAGCTGGGAGCAGGAAGGGGGAGGAAGTGTGTAGGGAGCAAGTGGCTCCTACACCAGGTAAGGCATCCCCAGATCCCAGGCAGGCCCCAATCCCCACCAGGGTAGGGGGTAAGTACTGAGGGACGGCCCCTAGGTTAGGGACCCTGCCCTTAGGTGTGAGTGTGCAGTGAGGACAAGCGTGCGGAGCAGGTTCTGCTGGCGAGTCGTTTGGGACCAGACGGCTGGATATTGAGACCCAGGAGGCAGACCGCTGATTCATCTGACCCTTTGCGAAGAGGTACCGGTCACCGCCGTGACCGGAAGGTACTATAACATCAAGTGCACCAACACCGGTCAACAGGCGCTGATCCCGCCTTAGGCTAAACTCTTTAGGAACACTGAGCGAGTGGTTAAAGAACCGAGCCTATACCAATAGTACTATACATGGACACGGTGTGTGGGGCACGCGGTGAGGGGACAGAGACGTTGCTCCCGATGAGGGGGCAGCCACTAAGGTTATACCGTTAGAATATAAGTGTACATGTTGTGTTATCGTTACCGTGCATTATTATAGTAAAATCAGTTACAATCATAAGGTGTTGTATGTTTCTTGCCCAGGGGAATCTCACATCACGGGGATCCTGGGTAAGTGGAGGCGCTGCGCTAGTAAGTGTATAAGTGTTACCCCAGGCTCCCAGCTAACGGAGGCTCAGATCTCCTGGAGCCGCAGGTGTCGTACAGTGACCAGTAGTTCCTTTGGGAGGGTTCAGAAAAAGGGCTACATTAACATATACCCTATAGGTTATTTATCAAAGATCACTGGCTGTTAAAGCTGCAGTTCAGGCAATATCCTGCATGTGTGTTTTTTTTTAATAAATCAGTTCTGTAGTAAGAAAAAATACTTTTAGCATTTTCTGTTTTAAAAAAAAAAACAACTTTGAAAGACCAATTTTCTTGTATTCTGTTTTAACAAGCATGCTTGTTCCTATAGCAACGATTTACATTCCCCATATTTAAAGATGTCGCCAAACTTTGCCAATCAATAGACGGAGAACGAATTGACCGGCAGCTGTGCAGTTTTTTAGGTAAGTAGAGATTGCACAACTGAAACTATTGAAGTAAAAAAAAAAAAAAAAAAAAACGGGAGCCTGAACAGCAGCTTTAAATTGATGCAAAAGCAGAAAAAGATTTTAGTAAAAATAAATGTATTTTTTTAAGTGAAACTTCTTTGCTGGCACGTACAGAGTTTTGATGGAAAAAATCTTGTGTTGTAACGTCACGCTACCTCTGAACGCACGCACGCACATACGCATAACAACCTTCTAGGCCACACAGAGATTGTAGGCAGCGCATATGCAGAAGAGGAGGTTGTAATACGTGCATGCCTCGCCGTGCAGGCGCAGAAGCCCACAATCATCTCAAAGCATGTGCCGTACGCGTGCGCAGGATCGTAGAACACAGCCACAACTTCCATGCTCTGCCGTCTGGACCCCTTCCTATGCCTGGCCCACACCAAACTCTTTGCTGCACATGTGGGCCCCCTCCCAAAGCTACACACAGTCACACACACACACACACACACACACACACACACACACACAGAGTCATACACACACGCAGAGTCACAAACACACAGTCTGACACAGTTTCACAAACACACAGTCAGACACAAAGTCACACACGTGCACAGTCACACACACACACACAGTCACAAACACAGTCACACACACACACACAGACACACACAGTCACAAACACACAGTCAGACACAGTCACACACGCGCACAGTCACACACACACACACAGTCACAAACACAGTCACACACACACAGTCACACACACACAGTCACACACACACACAGACACACACAGTCACAAACACAAGGAATTCACAGTTAGTATAAATATAGACGTGCAAACAGCTAAAACAGGGGGTTGGGTGCCGAGCACACGCGTTCTAAGTCAAACTTCTTTGCGTTTTCTCACTGAAGTTTCACTTACTGTAAAATGCGCGCGATCGGCACACACAACCTTTTTTTTCTTTGATTGATAACACAATTTTGCCGCTAGGAGACTTGTTAAAAACCCAAACATTTGATCTTGGCCAAATCCACTTATTTCCCATATTTCAATATGGTATGCTTGGAAAAACGTAATTCAGCAATCCCCCTATCTAATCCTAAAACGTAATTCAGCAATCCCCCTATCTAATCCTAAAACGTAATTCAGCAATCCCCCTATCTAATCCTAAAACGTAATTCAGCAATCCCCCTATCTAATCCTAAAACGTAATTCAGCAATCCCCCTATCTAATCCTCCCACCCTCCACCCCCCCCCCCTTTATTTTTTTACATGATTGAAACCAGGTGTCCTAAGATACATATCCAAGGTACCTCTATTACTTCCTAGTTTTTTAAAGGGGCCTCCTCTTTCTTCTGTGCTACAAGAGCTGGAACCATTCCTGAGGCAGATCAGAGCTTCTTCATACCCCATTCCACTCCCCTGCTTCCTACTGATGTGCAGATCATATCTTCCTGCTCCTCATCTCGGCCACACACTAGTTCCGCAGAAGAGAGAAGGAGCAGAAACGTCCCAACTGCCTCGGGAATGCTCCCAGCTCTCTGCACAGCAGCCAGCTCAAGAGCCCACGTGGGGGGAAAAAAAACAGCTGTTTGAAGGAGAAGGTAGGGGCAAACACAAAAATAGGAGCGCATGAAAAAGAGAACCAGGAAACCGAAATTAATACATAAATCTTTATAATATGAAACAAAGATTACCACAATAAATTGTATCACAATGAGAATCATAAGACACTACATTTAAAACGATCCAATCGATCAAAGGACGCCCGTGACACCCACTCAAGATGGGGTACTAGCACCCATATACTAAGGTAGGGACAAACCTCCCCTAACCTGGGACAGCTAGCAGTTTGAGGCAGTCCCGCCCAAATCGGGATACTTGTGAGGTATGCGATTGTTAATAAGGAAAATTGAGAAGCTTGCAATGCTTTTTAGTAGAGCTTTAGCAGCTCTGACATGGCAGTAAAAAATCAGTGCAAATCTTTTTATCCCCCATATTCATAACACAATTGCTCATAACTGTTGCACATCGGGGGGATCTTTAAATCTGCATATAACACACCCCAGGTGCTTCATGGTATAAATTAAACCGCAGGGAGCATAATTTACAATTTGGTGTAAAAAAGATAAGAAGTAAACGGTGCTGACCAAATGTTAAAATAGTTAAAGGAGACCTCCTTTGTTTTTTCATGGCTTTTCAGGTTCGCCATGATTTTAGGAAGAGTTGATTAGGAGAGTTTGTGCTGTTTTGCAGAGCACCAAATACTGGGAGGAAAAAAGTAGCCTAAACTAGGGTTGGGCAATATACCGGTGTGATAGTAATACCGCAGGGATAAAAAATGATAGTAAGATGAGTTGTCTAATCTTTTATTTACCGCCATATGATTATTACATAATTGTATTTGTAACCATGTATTATTTGTCATCTTATCTCTGTGCCCAGGACATACTTGAAAACGAGAGGTAACTCTCAATGTATTACTTCCTGGTAAAATATTTTATAAATAAATAAATATTAGTGTCTGCCCGGGTGACACATCCTCTTCTTCTTTCTCCATTATTTCTTTCTAGCTGCTCCTTGCTTCTGGCCACATTAGCAAGGGAGAAGGGGTGTTTGCCATGCGGGTTGTGGGTGAGAGAACACCACATGAGGTAGGTCCCTGAACAACCATTCTCCCCTCCAGTTCTGAACTGCAGCACTCTCCCTCTGTCTGCTCCTGGCCTCCCCAGAGGGCTCCTCAAGCTCCTGGCATCCAGCCTTTCTGTGCCAGTCCAACAGGCTCCCTGACCTCTAAGACATGAAAGTGTCAGGGGGGTAGGGGGAATGTGGGACCCCACATGTGGGACTGTGGGACCCCAGACCTCAGTTATATCCATGCAATTAGAGGAAATAAAGAGATTAACCCAGGTATTGTCATATCACAGTTCTTCGTAGCACTCCTGAGAAAATCCTACCATTGACTTCCTCTTTCTTCCCTTTCTCGTGACGATGCTGAGATCTCAAGTAACTGCAGAATTCATACCTCAACATAAAATGCATGTGACGTGGCACTGAACGGGAGCCGATTGCTCCTAAAAAGGCACCCCCTAATTATTGCTGTGTTGCTATTCCGAAATAAGTAGGGGCCCGGGGAGGTGGGAGACAGCGATCTGAGAGAGAGTGGGTGGGAGATACTGAAATAACCCCCTAAAGCATCACTGTCCCCTCTGCCACTGAATGAGGTGGGTATATTCCTTGGTGAGGTGTCACAGATGTTTATACAAAGTTATTTTGGGGTAGTCAGCCTCTTGCACCTCATCGCCTGCCTCTATCCTTTTCCGCAAAGCACTTTCATCAGTCTTTCCCCCACCTCTCACTAAACTCTTTAAATCATTCTCCGGCTTGTTAGTGGGAGGAAGGGGAAAGGCTGATGAAAGAGCGGATTCAGTCGTTGTCTTTTCCTTTGCAACCTGGGCTGAATACCCTGGGTTCTTTTGCCTCCTATTGGCCCGGTCATTTTTGGTCCTGTGCTAAGTTTCCACAACCTTCATCCTGAAACACTTGCTCTTCTGCAGGGTGGCATACCTTCCTTGGTCTGCTGGCTCCCCAAGCCTACCTGTTTTTCATGGGCTGTTAGTTCCATGCCAGCTTAACAAGCTTCTGTAGGGGTCTGTACCCCCCACCTCCCCCCCCCCCCCTCCTCCCTGCTTCACTCTATTTCAGACAGCTCATCCAGCTCCTGGCCTGCTGCAGGGAGGCCATGTCTCCCCTGGTCTGCCGGCTCCTTAATCCCCTGCCCTCTGAAGTGAGACTGCAGGTCCCCTGGTTAAGCTCTGTCCTGCTGCATGGAGGCCACAGCACCCCCTCCCAACCTCTCGCTACAGGAGGGGGGCAGCTCATCAAGCCCCTTTCATCCACCCTTCTCCCAGGTATGGCTCAGTGACGTACTGGGCAGCTTGTGGGTACTAGGGACTGGATGGCCACTTTTATGTAGTAATTGAAGGCTGTGAGTATACCACCAGTGTGTATACTAACCAAGTTTGTGTTTTTTGGATAAGGTTGTGCAGAGTTTTGGGCCAAGCACCAAAATTATACCTTTGCTAAAATGTCTTGAGGCTGAGCTGGTGGTTGGCCTGGAGCTAATTGCAAGTATGATTAGAGTACATCAGTAGTTATTGGTCTTCTAAGTTGGGTAACGGTTCATCTGCAACTTCAGATATTTATCCCAGCAGGCATTTCTGTTAGACGACGTCGCTAGAAAATAAGTAATTTCCAAAGAGATAGGGAGGAAGGAACCTGCAGAAAATTGTCCCTCTGGATCGTGGACTAACGTCTCAAAGATCTGGTGAGAAAGGAAATGACCTCTTCCTCTGGACTTCCTGCCGGAGCGTGGAGGGAGGCTGGAGCCCCACTAAACTGGGTAAGCAAACAATTGTAAGCATGTGTCTTTGTGCTCCAATTTTAACCTTGTAAATGTGGATGATTGACAGGTTTGAATGCCAATCGATTTTACATTGACACTCATGTCACACAGCACAGGTCCAAGATCCCAAAAGACCTGTCACCGGGCAGATAAGCAGCGTGCGCCTGGAGACCTGCTCGCCGGAGGAATAGCACAGAATTTAAAGAAGCCGAGAAGATTACTATGTAAGAAAAATTCTATGAAGTAAAGTAGCCAAATGTAATTAAAATATCGCATTGATTGTGATTTCTTTTTATTGCGAGGCTACTAATCTCTTATTTCAGTCTATTGTTTATCATATAAATTATTTATAAGGGTAGTCCTCCTCCAAGGCACAAAGTGATTGGAATTATGATACCATTACCACCACTAGCCAAACAGTTACATGTAATAAATTCAATTGTTTTATTTCATAAGCTATTCATTAAAAAGCTAAATACCTATGGTATTTTTGTCAATGCTACGTCAATAAATCACTGGTATTTATAAGTTACAGTTGCTGGGTTTTACCCCGTCTTAAATTAAGTTGTATAGTTAAACTCTTCCACATACAATAATATCATTTTTACTATACAGTATAAATAATAAAGACAATTACTTTTTTTTCTTTTATAGGAAAATAAAACTGAATAGTCTGAAGGTTGTAGGTTGGGCCAAAAATGTTCAAGGGGTCCAGGACTAGAGTCTCCACCTGGGCCCTCCGGTCAGTGGCCCTGCGAGTACCCCACTCTCTACCTCTTATCCTGCCCTCTCTCCCACACTCCCTCCCTCTCACTTTTCATTCTTCCCCTCATTCACCCCCTCCCCTGACTCCTCTCTCTCACCCCCCTCCTTCTCACTCAACCCCTCTCACTCACCTCCTTTCCCCTCACTGATCCCTCTCTCACTCACCCCCTTTTCTCTCACTTACCCTCCTCACTCCTCTCTCTCACTAACTCCTTTCACTTACCTCTCTCTCCCCCTCTCACCTAACCACTCTCTCACTTACCCCCTTCTCCCTCATCCATCCCTCACCCATCACTCTCACCAATTCCTCTCTCACTGATCCCCCTCACTTACTCACCCCATTCTCACTTACCCCCTCTATCACCCTTTGCTCTCTCACTCACCCCCTCCCTCACTCGCCACCTTCACTTTCACTCACCCCCTCTCACACATGTCTCTCACCCATCCCTCTCACTCTGCCCTCTTTCACTCATCTCTCACCCACCCTTCTCTCTCACTAATACCCCCTCTCTCTGACTCCCCTCCCTCTCACTCAGCCACTCACCCAATCCCTCTATCACTCACCCTTCTTGCTCCGGAGACCTCCGGCTTCAGTATGCAGTAACAATACATTTGTTTCCTTCCTATGCACATCGCAAATCTGATCTGAATATGAAGGTTTAAGGTGTGATGTGCATATCGGAATTACCTGAAAAGCAATTACTGGCAAAACAAACTGAGATGGGCATTTTTTGAGCTACTTGTCAAAGCCAGGGTGGTAACGCTCCTAAAAAAAGTCGTTTCCAAGTGGTTTTGCCATGTTATCGAAGCTTTCTCATTAGCTACACATGCAATATTGCTTGGAAAGTGCAGTTAACAAAAGTTAAATCACTTATCAGAGCTACCTGTCAGTCTCACGGTTGAGTCATGATTTCACTTTTTTGTGCTTATTTGTTACTATTTATTAATAACTATTTATTAATTGCTGCCTGTTAAAGCAGAAAAATGTGAAATCTTATAAGCTTTTTTAAAAAAAATTAATCAGTTTTGTAGTATTAGATAATAGTGACTGTTTTTTTATTTATTTTTTAAATTCAACACTTAATGCCAATTTTAATCAGTTTTAAAGCATCCTTTGATTTCTATAGCAGGTTTTTTTTTAGCACACATCCCAAGCAGTGCAAGATCTTTGCAACACTTTCCTGTTTGTGATAATATGCTGCCAATGTTCCCAGAAGTTTGATTTATAAACTGTAACAATAGTAATATAAGGATACGTTGTAGCTGCTGAGTTACACGGAATGAAGGATTGACCGAAACAAAAAGGTGGCCATCATGTACAATCCGAATTTTGACAGAAGTATAACAGGAGCACCAAACGATTGCTTGGGTAAGAATGTAGAATTAAACATGGTCACATGTTTTATATATAAAAATAAGAAAAGAAAAAGGGGGGGTGGGGTGTAGTATTATTCCTGCTTTAAGTCGTATGGGTCCACCTGCTTCAATTTTCTTGTTTGGTTTGTAATTCCAAAGAGGAACATAATGTAGAAAGTTTACACTTACAACACTGTGTGACCTACTTAACTTATAATTAAGCAATGGATTATTATAAATCAAAGGTCCACAAGGCCATAGTACAACTGTAGATGGCGAGAGTGTAGGAGCCATACCATGGGGTCTCTGCCAAGGGAGGCAAAAGAGGGACATACTGTATTTATCAAGGCAATGTGATGCCATTTTAGTACAAGCAGTCTGCCTCGTACAGTCTGCCTCGTACAGTCTGCCTCGTACAGTCTGCCTCGTACAGTCTGCCTCGTACAGTCTGCCTCGTACAGTCTGACTCGTACAGTCTGCCTCGTACAGTCTGTCTGCCTCGTACAGTCTGCCTCGTACAGTCTGACTCGTACAGTCTGCCTCGTACAGTCTGCCTCGTACAGTCTGCCTCGTACAGTCTGCCTCGTACAGTCTGCCTCGTACAATCTGCCTCGTACAGTCTGCCTCGTACAGTCTGCCTCGTACAATCTGCTTCGTACAGTCTGCCTCGTACAGTCTGCCTCGTACAGTCTGCCTCATATAGTATGTATCAAAGAAAACATATACTGTGATCAATGGGATTTTCCTTTGATACATTATAGGATGTAGATTTATTTGGCCCAGAATTCATCCACCTTTGCCTGATCGTCTCAGTAAAGACATGAACATTAGGGATGGATACCGGAAACAAACCAGAAGAGATAGGCTAGAAAGCCAGTTAAATACGTCACTGAGTCCAGCAGCCGCCCGTCTCGCTCAGAATACTGCAACTGGTTCAGTATTCTGAGAACTTCTTCTTGTTTTGTTTTTTAAAGAATCAATGCTAAATTAATTTGTTTACATTTATTAAAAATTGTTTTAAAATGGATTGCCGTTAACAATAAAAGAACTGAAACACTAAACATTATTTTAATGATATTTATTGTATCGTAACCGCGATAAATGTATTAATAGTGTTTAGAGATGTTTTTTATCGCCCAACCCGTGGCCGAAACTCCTACAAGAAGAATATCAACTTGCCCCATATTTACTACTGTTGGAGGGGGATCACAACATTTATATGAAACATGTCATTAAAAAGCCTCAGGCGTGATTTTGTGATGTTGTGGCTTTTATTTTTATTGTGGGTTTTTTTGTTGGGGTTCTGTGAAGAGGCAAAGGTATGGACTTTAATCTTTACAAAAATGTATTTATTTTAGGGGTCTCTTTTCAAAGTGGATTAGTTCCTGGGGACAGTGGACCCGACTACGCCTATAAATGGGTGTACATATTAGAAAAATATTGTACGTATATATAAAAGAATTTTAGAATTGCCCTTGATAGTATGGGCTATTTAGATATAATGAATGAAGGAACAAAGGGCACTGCGGATTTGAGCAAAATAAACTCATTTATTGAGCTCAATAAATGAGTTTATTTTGCTCAAATCCGCAGTGCCCTTTGTTCCTTCATTCATCTGTCTTGGACTGATTGCAGGCTTTCGTGCAAACACTGGAGCACCGGTAATTGTATGTTTTTTCTATTTTTGAGGTGTGCAGCATCACTTTATTTGTTCTGGACTATTTAGATATAATAACATGAATTGTAATAAGATGATGATTTAACCAAATGGATATTATATATAAATGTCAAAGAATGATATAAGTATGTCTATATATTGCTAATGTGTATATATTGCTAACTGAAAATATATGTGACCACAAATAGTATATAACAAAATGAACAAGGGATAATATTGAATAAAAATCAATGTAAATGCATGAACCGTAGATAAAAGTCCAAAAATTGAATAAATCAATAGTTTGATGATACTGTAGTCAGGATACTATCAGCCTTCCACAAGGAACCAACGAATTCCAAGCAGATCTGTACAAAAAACACAAAAAGAACGCGCCCGATCCTAGTGCAATAAGTCCAAAAAAATACACATTTAATATCCCTTAAAATTCCAACAAAATGCAAACTCACAAGCAATAAAGTTAAAATAGCATGTTATGAGGCAGCGGTGCGCAAACTGTGGGGCGCGACCCCCAGGGGGGGCGCGACACTGCCGACGGGGGGCGCGGGGTTTACAGAGGCCCCGCGCGCTTCCCGAAGGCACTTAAATTAAGTGCCGGGGGAGCTGCAGGGCCTCTGTAAACCTAACTTACCGTTGCTCCGGCGGCTTCCTCCCTGCGTCGCCATGGCAACGCGGCGTCAAAATGACGCTGCGAGGTCATGTGACGTCACGTTGCTATGGCAACGTGACGTCATTACGTCGGAGCGCGGGTAAGTTGGGGTTGGGGGTGGCGCGGGAGTGAGGGGACAGCCGGCAGGGGGGCGCAGGGAAAAAAGTTTGCGCCCCCCTGTTATGAGGTATACTCATGCACCAAACGAGGACTCTGAGTAGCTGAGTCCTCGTTTGGTGCATGAGTATACCTCATAACATGCTATTTTAACTTTGTTGCTTGTGAGTTTGCATTTTGTTGGAATTTTAAGGGATATTAAATGTGTATTTTTTTGGACTTATTGCACTAGGATCGGGCGCTTTCTTTTTGTGTTTTTTGTATGGAAATAAATAAGTACACCCTCTTTGAATTCTATGGTTTTACATATCAGGACATAATAACAATAATCTGTTCCTTAGCAGGTCTTAAAATTAGGTAAATACAACCTCAGATGAACAACAACACATGACATATTACACCGTGTCATGATTTATTTAACAAAAATAAAGCCAAAATGGAGAAGCGACGTGTGAAAAACTAAGTACACCCTTACTGCTTCCATAGGAATTAAGATGCTAAGTAGCAGACAGGTGCTGCTAATCAAATGCCCTTGATTAATTGATCAGCAAGTGTGACCACCTCTATAAAAGCCGAAGTTTTAGCAGTTTGCTGGTCTGGAGCATTCAGGTGTGTGTTAACACAATGCCAAGGAAAGACATCAGCAATTGTTGCTGCCCATCATTCTGGTAAGGGTTATAAGGCCATTTCCAAACAATTTAAAGTCCATCATTCTATAGTCAGAAAGATTATTCAAAAGTGGAAAACATTCAAGACAGTTGCAAATCTTACCAGGAGAGGACGTCCCAGCAAATTCACCCCAAGGTCAGACCGTGCAATGCTCAGAGAAATTGCAAAAAAAAACAAGAGTTATATCTCAGACTCTACAGGTCTCAGTTAGCCTGTTAAATGTTAAAGTTCATGACAGTACAATTAGAAAAAGACTGAAAAGTATGGTTTGTTTGGAAGGGTTGCCAGGAGAAAGCCTCTTTTCTCTAAAAAGAACATGGCAGCACGGCTTAGGTTTGCAAAGTTGCATCTGAACAAACCACATGACTTCTGGAACAATGTCTTTGGACAGACGAGACCAAAGTGGAGATGTTTGGCCATAGTGCACAGCTCCACGTTTGGTGAAAACCAAACACAGCATATCAGCACAAACACCTCATACCAACTGTCAAGCACAATGGTGGAGGGGTGATGATTTGGGCTTGTTTTGCAGCCGCAGGACCTGGGAACCTTGCAGTCATTGAGATCCAGCATCTGACACTTTTTAATAAAAGGTCAGGAGACATTAACGCATAGTGTAAGGGGCTTTATATATTACCCCTCCTTCACCCCTACATGGGTTCGGTCCAATTCTGTAGTGGACTAACAATGATGACTGAATTTTGTACATCATACATATATACAGACATACCCGGGTTTAAGGACACTCACTTTAAGTACACTCGCGAGTAAGGACATATCGCCCAATAGGCAAATGGCAGCTCGCGCATGCGCCTTTCAGCACGTCCTGAACAGCAATACCGGCTCCCTACCTGTACCGAAGCTGTGTGCAAGCGGGGAGACTATAGAGCCTGTTACAAATGTTTTGTTTACATCAGTTATGCACGTATATGATGATTGCAGTGCAGTACATGCATCGATAAGGGGGAAAAAGGTAGTGCTTCACTTTAAGTACATTTTTGCTTTACATAAATGCTCCAGTCCCATTGCGTACGTTAATGTGGGGTATGCCTGTATGCTTGATCATGAGTACTTATAAAGCACTCACCCTGTGATCATAGCGACATAGTATATGTTGCATTTTTTATTTTTTTATTTTATATTTTACATTCTTGGTTTGACAATAAAATATTTTTTCATTATTTCACAATCCCCCAGCCAGTGATAGAGGGCTAGAAACTAGGTTATTTTTCTTGTTGTTATTATGTTTTTTATTCTTTCCAATGCGTCTATGTCGGTGATTGAAATGTGTCTTTGAAATAACTCTCAGTTACCATCTAGTACAAAACGTGAATGGGCAAATAATGGGCATTGTTGCCATTAAAGACTTGAATGTCTGTAATTACTTGCAAACATACAGTATTTTTGTGATGTGCTGTTGACAGTTTTTTGTCTGTATTACCATTTTTTAAATAGCAACAGATGAAAAAGTGCAGCAGCGCTGGTCGAGGAGGCTGTAACAAAAGAGTAGGCCTAGTCAGCTAGTGTTCAATACAAAGTGCAATAGAACTGAATACAGTATAACAATGCATTGAAATAATCTTTAGTTTGAATGCATACATATACTGTACTGTACAGTAAGTAACACAAGAATGTACTCCTTTCCACAATATGTTCTAAACAGGGACAACCAGCACAATCCCAGCAAGGCAGGGCCAGGCAGTCCTAATGTTTGCGGGGAGGTTGTGGGTGGTGTATGTTGCTGTGGGGGCAAGGGGGGAGTTCTGGTGGAAGTGGGGGGTGGTTGTGGGGTGAAGTGTGGTTTGGGGGTATGCGTGTGAGTGGATTGTGAGGGGAATGTTATTTTTTATATAATTAATATGTTTATATTTTGTAAGTGCTTTGTTATAACACATTTTTGGGGAAATAGGATTACTTTAATTTTCACTATAAAGGAATGAGTTTTTGTAGGGGTATCTCATACATAAGGAACCAATATAGTACATCACACCTCCGGTGCTCAAAATCAGGGCCTCAACACACACCAACAGGCCAGGTTTTAAGGATATATTTGCTTCAGCATCACTGCTATGGACCAGTACTCCAGCAAGAACCTTCAGAGGAATCATGGGAGTCACCAAGAGCTGAGCACAAAAAAAGTACTGTATATGTGCATGCGTAACAATAAATGGAACGCATTTGGGTTCTACTTGAGCCATAATGTGCATACAATATATTGTATTGTATTGTATTGTATGTCTTTATTTATATAGCGCCATTAATGTACATAGCGCTTCACAGCAGTAATACATGTGGTAATCCAATAAATAACAGATAATATAAATAACAGATCATGGGAATAAGTGCTTTAGACATTAAGGAAGAGGAGTCCCTGCTCCGAGGAGCTTACAGTCTAATTGGTAGGTAGGGAGAACGTACAGAGACAGTAGGAGGGAGTTCTGGTAAGTGCATCTGCAGGGGGCCAAGCTTTATGTGCCATGTGTTCAGAATAGCCACAGTCCTATTCATATGCTTCTTTAAGCAAGTGTGTCTTAAGGTGGGTCTTAAAGGTGGATAGAGAGGGTGCTAGTCGGGTACTGAGGGGAAGGGCATTCCAGAGGTGAGGGGCAGTCAATGAAAAAGGTTTAAGGCGGGAGAGGGCTTTAGATACAAAGGGGGTAGAAAGAAGACATCCTTGAGAAGAACGCAAGAGTCTGGATGGTGCATAACGAGAAATTAGGGCTGAGATGTAAGGAGGGGCAGAAGAGTGTAAAGCTTTAAAAGTGAGGAGAAGAATGGAGTGTGAGATGCGGGATTTGATCGGAAGCCAGGAGAGGGATTTCATGAGGGGAGATGCTGAGACAGATCTAGGAAAGAGTAGAGTGATTCTGGCAGCAGCGTTAAGGATAGATTGTAGGGGAGACAGGTGAGAGGCAGGAAGGCCGGACAGCAGGAGGTTACAGTAATCAAGACGGGAGAGAATGAGGGCCTGAGTCAGAGTTTTAGCAGTCGAGCAACAGAGGAAAGGGCGTATCTTTGTTATATTGCGAAGGAAAAAGCGACAGGTTTTAGAAATGTTTTGAATGTGAGGGGCAAATGTGAGAGAGGAGTCGAGTGTGACCCCAAGGCAGCGTGCTTGGGCTACTGGGTGAATGATCGTAGTTCCAACAGTAATGTGGAAGTAGGTAGTAGGGCCAGGTTTGGGAGGAAGTATGAGGAGCTCTGTTTTAGCCATGTTGAGTTTAAGGCGGCGGAGGGCCATCCAGGATGATATAGCAGAGAGACATTCAGAAACTTTGGTTTGTACAGTAGGTGTAAGGTCGGGTGTTGAGAAATATATTTGTGTGTCGTCAGCATAGAGGTGATAATTAAACCCAAAAGATGTTATTAGGTCACCTAGAGAGAGTGTATACAGAGAAAAGAGAAGAGGTCCCAGGACAGAGCCCTGGGGTACCCCCACAGAGAGATCAATAGAGGAGGAGGAGGTATTAGCAGAAGAGACACTGAAAGTACGATGGGAGAGGTAGGATGAGATCCAGGATAGAGCTTTGTTCCGAATGCCAAGAGTATGGAGAATGTGAAGGAGAAGAGGGTGGTCCACGGTGTCAAATGCTGCAGAGAGGTCGAGTAATATGAGCAGAGTGTAATGACCTCTGTCTTTGGCAGCATGGAGGTCGTCAGTTATTTTAGTGAGGGCTGTTTCCGTGGAGTGAGCAGTACGGAAGCCAGATTGTAGAGGGTCTAGGAGAGAATAGGTGTTGAGAAAATGGAGCAAGCGAGTGAATACAAGACGTTCAAGGAGTTTAGAGGCAAAAGGCAGGAGGGAGACAGGACGATAGTTAGAAAGACAGGTAGGGTCAAGCTTGCTGTTTTTGAGTAATGGTATGACTGTTGCATGTTTGAAGGAGGATGGAAAGGTTCCAGAGCAGAGGGAGGAGTTAAAAATGTGCGTGAGCGTAGGGATTATAGTAGGAGCAAGAGGTTTTAGGAGATGGGAGGGAATGGGGTCAAGAGGGCAAGTGGTAGAGGGAAAAGAGGCGATCAACAGCGACACATCCTCCTCTGAGACAGTGGAAAAAGAGTCAAGGAAGGCAGGAGGAGAGTTAGGAAGAGGTGTAGGATGGGAGGAAGAAACAGAGGGGATGTTCTGACGTATGGATTCCACCTTTTCCTTAAAATAGTCAGCAAAGTCCTGAGCGGATATGGAGGAAGGAGAGGCAGCGGAGGGTGGTTTGAGTAGAGTATCAAAGACAGAGAACAGTCGGCGTGGGTTAGACTTGTGCATGTTGATTAGTGAAGAAAAGTAGGCTTGTTTAGCTTGCGAGAGGGCAGAGTTGAAACAGGATAGCATAAATTTGTAGTGAAGGAAGTCTGCGAGAGTATGAGATTTCCTCCAGAGGCGTTCAGAGGAACGAGTGGAAGAACGCAGCATGCGCGTGTGGGAATTTAACCAGGGTCTAGGGTTAAAAGGGCGAGTGCGGCAGAGAGAAAGCGGGGCATGTAGATCAAGAGAGGAGGACAAGGCAGAGTTGTAGTTCCTGACCAGTTTGTCAGGGTCTGTAGCAGATCTGAGAGAGGAGAGGGAGGAGTGTAACGTGGACTCAAAGTCAGGTAAGTGAATAAAGCGCAGGTTTCTGCAGAACCGGGGTGTAGATGGAGGTGGAGAAGTTGAGAAGCGAGATAGAGAGAATGAGATGAGGTGATGGTCAGAGAGAGGAAAAGGGGAAATGGAGAAATCAGAGAGAGAGAAATTTTTAGTGAAAACCAGGTCTAAGTAGTGGCCATCCTTGTGGGTGCTGGCTGCAGTCCACTGTTGAAGGCCAAAAGAAGAGGTTAGAGAAAGAAAGCGGGAAGCCCAAGGGAGAGAGGGGTCATCAATGTGGCAATTGAAGTCCCCAAGGAGAAGAACAGGGGAGTCTGAGGAGAGGAAGAAAGAGAGCCAGGATTCAAAGTGAGAGAGAAAGGCAGAAGGGGGATGAGTAGAGGTAGGTGGGCGATACATGACCGCCACATGAACAGGGAGAGGAGAGAAGATCTGGACAGTGTGAACCTCAAAGGAGGGAAAGGCAAGAGAGGGGGGAATAGGAATAGTTCGGTAACGGCAGAGAGAGGAGAGCAGGAGCCCCACACCTCCACCCCTGCCATCAAGGCGCGGAGTGTGGGAGAAGGAAAGGCCACCATAAGAGAGGGCAGCTTCCAGAGCAGAGTCAGACTGAGTGAGCCAGGTCTCAGTTATAGCAAAGAGAAGCAGGGAGTGAGAGAGAAAGAAGTCATGCACAGAGAGGAACTTGTTAGAGAGGGAGCGAGCATTCCAAAGGGCACAGGAGAAAGGGAGAGAGGAGGGAGGGTGGCAGGGGATGGGTATGAGGTTGGAGGGGTTAACACCAGAAGGAGTAGAAGTTGTATGTGGGAGGCGAGGACGAGAGCAAGTAGAAATAAGGCAGGGACCAGGATTGGGAGAGATATCCCCAGAAGCAAGGAGGAGAAGCATGGATAGAAAGAGGATGTGTGAGGATGATTTGTAGGGGTGTGTTTTAGTGCAGGAGGTATAGCTGTGTGGTGACAGAGGACGCAGGTAAGAAAGGAGTTCATGTGAACTGAGAAGTGGGGAAGAAAGGAGAGATGGAGATATATGAATAGAGTTAGAGACATAAGGAGACTGGTGGAAGGAAGTGCATAATTTGAAAATAAGTGCGGTTGCAGCAAATATAAAAAATAAAGGCGGCATCACAGCAATAGTTAAGTGTTGAGATGTGCAGTCTTAGATAGATGATATCCTCTTTTCCAACGTAGATCAAAAGCAAGAATCAGAAGCAGTAGGTGATGTCCACTTTTCAACTTCTTTTTGAACTTCCTTTTTAAACTTCATAAATACTTGAAACATATATACTGAATTAAATTAAGACAGTATACTATATTATTATATTACTATATTACTGGCACTACAGTATTTTTAGGCACCAAAAACACCTCAATAAGCCACAAAAAATTGAAATGTCCCTCTCTCATTAAGCCCCCTTCTAGCCAAAGTTGTCCAACCCAGCCCGACCCCAACCCATTGTATTGTGCTTCAGAGTAACGAGCCGCGACTTAATGCAAACAAAAAAAACCAACAGTGGTTTGGGGATTAAGCAAACAAAAACTGGCCTTTCTAAATGATTGCTTGGTTGGTCAAGTTACACACATCTAGCATTACAGAACTTACAGAACAGTAGATTTAAATACAGTAACTGCATTTGCACAGACCAAAAATGTATGTTCTGTACATAAACCACACACCTCTACAGTTTTCAGTTAGAATACTGATGTCTGCCTTCTCCTGCCACATTTAATTGAGTACTCGCTCACTAGACACTGCAGCCACATATAGCATGAAGGCCCCCAGCCCTCCCCTGAGCGTCACTGCCTAGAGCTTCGTGTGAATTGTCCTTTGCCTGTGTAATTATCGTGTAACAAAAGGTTTCAATACATTATTGCAATACACTGAATGCATGCATCGTACCGATGGTACCATTGAGCCATTATTGCTCTGTCATTCCTCTGTGTGTGGATTGAGTGACTAGTAACACATCTGACTAAAACTTACTGTACTGGCCCATTTACATCATATTCTCTCCGCCTGTATTTTCTGGCCAAAAGTGAACATCTAAATAAGCCATTCAACCCAATCAGTAGTAGATGCTAGTCAGCTGTTCCTTAAGACCTGCCTATTATTATTTAGAGTACAGGGCCCATGTTTACCGCGATTTAGGATTAAAGTGAACAAAGCACCCCGCTGTGAGATCCTTAAGCAAATAAACTTGATAATGATGCATAACAAAGGAATGGAAACCATAATTAATTTTTATGTCAATTACAGCTGACACTCTATAATAATTTTCAGTACAATTAATTATTACTATTACATCACTATAGCCATTCCATTTCTTTCAATATATAGTTGTTGTAAGTTTCTACATTCAGACATTCCAGTAACTTTGTATCCCCTTCTCTAGTTCATTGTTTTTAGCAGGCTTGACATAAAGTACTTGTGCAGATGATGCTATAATGCATGCCAGACCAATTTGATGGGGTTCAAATCGGGGCTCTATAAGTATAGAGACAAAAACAGTAAGGTCATTGCCAAGAATAAAACACACACACAACAGCACAGTACTATTTTATACAGTAAATATATACTACTAAATAATACAGTTACTTGCACTTGAGGTGTTCTGACCCAGTTGATTCCACTTAATAAATGTTGCAGCTGCCCTGTATTTTCGTTTGTTGTTTTGGAAGAACCGCTGACCAGAAGGGAAGTATTCAGAAATGTAAGGTGCTGCCGCCTGAGCAATAAGAACCTACGGTAAGTAGGCTTTATCCATGATACCTGTAAATACACTAAAAATGGCACACTGTTAACATACAGTGACTGTTCACAACACTGAAATTGAATTAAGATTACCTTCAAATATATAGCAACTATAGGTCCTGGTCCAAGTCTAGGAATTGATCCTCACACAAGAACCTTGAATGGATGCTTTGGTCTTGGTTTCAGGGATAAACAATTTTTTTCTGAATATCATAGTGGAAAATTGTTCCAGGGCGACAGATGTTTCATCAGAGAACATGACATTCTTAAACTTTTCTGCACTCTCAATTCATGCCCGTGCTTGGTCAATTCTTTTAATCTTGTTAACATCCCTTATTATGGGACATGCTCTGCAATAACAAAAAAGCGGTTATAATGAGCATATGGTACAATGTTCATGCATATCACTTAGCATGTGCAGAAACAAACTGTACAGTACAGCACTTTACCTCACACGTCCAAATGTTCAGCACAAATCACGTGTTGTTAGTCTGACGCTGGACTCAGACACTAGAATATCATGCTTGTGATGCAGAATATTGCAAACCTCTGCAGCAGATCGTTCATAATTTTTCATGCTGATCTGGTCCGCCAGCCGAATCGCGTCACTGTCAAAAGACAAAATTAGACGATGAAAAAGACTACGGAGGCATACAGTACACTATATACTGTATGAAAAGCACATGAGAGAAACAACAGTGCTCTATATACAGAAGTGCACATACTCGGTTCTGACCCTGCGGACCATCCTACAAGCCTTTGCCTTGAGCATGATGCCTAAAGCAACGTAGTGTTACCTGGATGCCCCCTTGCCTCAGTCACAGTTGGATTTTTGTGATTGTGAACCCCTTCTTTTATATGTGCATTATTTTAATACTAACTTCTTTGTTAATTTGTTGCTAATAGTTGCAATTCAGAATGTATTATTGAATGTTTAATGTAGATTCATAATGCAGGTTTGAAATCATTATAAGTGTGCTGTAGCAGTAAAACTATAGTCCTACTTTTGACACCTTATCACAATAGACACCCAATCATCAACTCAGTCGAACCCAACATTAAAACCTTGTATTGTACATATCAATATTGCTTTAGTCAATGAGAAGTAACCAACTTTTGACACCTTAACAAAATAGATGTCAGTTGTACTATATATAAAGTTACACAGAAATTGGATTCTCATACAAGCACATAGAAAAAGTCTAGATCTAGATTAGAACTCTTCTGCAGCATCGCTCTTCTCCATCTTCTGCTTCAATGATGGTTCAATCCAGCATCTATGGATGCAAGAACCTACTTATTGCCGTACCAGTTACAGTTCTAAGAACCCTAAGAAGATGTAGTATACTTGCCGATCATAGAAGATGACCCGTGACTCTTAAAACACTTGTGCAAAGAATAAAGTGGAAAAAGAAAACCCGATAGAACCATCGAAAACTTCAAAGGACCAATCTGGAAGAAGAAGCAATGGCGACCCATAGCAATTGAACATGACCGGAAAGCTGATTCTGCACCAGGTACCTCAAGAACCATTGCTCCCAGCTCACCCCACTTCGGACCCACCGCACCACACTCCAGACCTAGCTCACCGCACTTTGGACTCATCACATCCTACTCGAGACCAAGCTCACCCCACCATGAAATCATCGCTCCCCACTCCAGACCCAGATCACCCCACTCCAGACCTAGCTCATCTGCCCATGTACCCAGACACCCCAATTTAAACCCAGTGCATCCCACCAATGACCAAGTTCAGATCTAAATGTAACTGGTGCCTGGCATTACATTGTCAAGTGTTTATTTGTTTTGGACAATTATAATGCTGGTATACATTGCAAACCTGTGGCCATACCTGCCACTGATCATGCACAGGTACCTGAACAGGACCCGAGACTGGACTTAATGGATAAAAAAATTTAACTCGTGTTAGAGAGGATGGATGATATTGTGAGGCAGATGGATGATCTCTCTTTGCTTGTGGGTAGCCTGTTGCAAGAGAGACCATGACATCTGGAGGAAGCCTCTTCCACACCCCCCCCCCCTATTAGCCTCTAAGCAATATCCAGATGCTGGGAAGCCCATACATACCATCATGATCATTCAGCGACGATTAAATTGTGCCTATAGCCTCCCATGCTACTGAGGCGGACCAGCAATCCATAATACCCTGGAAACTTTGGAAATATATGGTCCAAGCTGCAGGGGAGAGTCACATCGACTTACCAAATTAATCTTCCAACATCATGTGCCTATTGAACTTTAAGCTGAGTAGGCCAGAAATGTGAACTTTGATGGCTCGCGTGGTAGGAACACTTTACCAAACAATTTGAAAAGTGTTACTTTAGATTCAGTTGGGAATCAATGTAAATATAGTACTGTCGAATTCAAGAACATGAAAAACACTATTAATTGATTTACAGTATTTGAGTATTGTGGGCTGGAGTAAAGATTAGAATCATTGACTGAATCTGATCCAAAATGACATTTTTAAAGAAATATATTTCATGGTTTAATTGTGTTGGGGGTGGTGTTAGTCAGTAGTGTTCAAGTGCAATAGTTTGGATGTGCTTGTTTTTAAGTAATGTTACTGTTGATTTCATGCAATGCTCCACTGATGCCAATGTTTTCATTCTGGTTTTCATCATTGTTTAGCAGATTCTGAAGGTTTCTCAATGACGACACCTTGATCATGTAGTAACCACATCCAGCGACACAGAACATCACTTATGGATAATTATGCCTATTCGACATCTTTGTGTTGTTGCTCCTGCACGCATGCGCATTAAGTCGATGAAACACATACAGTATGTATAGAGTACGCATGCGTAGTAATTGAATGGAGCGCATATGCATTCCATTGGCACATATCACGCATGCGCACAAATCAGTGGAATGGATATGCATTCCACACAGTATACATAGAGCACGCATGTGCAGCGGTGTTCCAACAAAGACGCACAGTGTTTAATTAATGCATCTATTTCTCGATTATCTTACAGGTGAAACAGTACAAGAGACAGCCAGGGCATGTAGGTGGAAGAAGATTGTATTGTTTTTCCCAAGTCTTTGTTATGTCTATTACTGTATAAAGCAATAAATATTTTCTTAAATCGTACTTAAATATGTCATCATTTATAAAGACTATCAGTTATCTGAAGTGTCCTAGCATTGAAAGAGTGTGTGGGAATAAGGGGTGGGTTGCATTACACAGAACAGTACAAAATGTGCATTACTGTGGCAACAGCTTCAGAATACTGTGCATTGAATGCAGGTTAGAGACCGACTAGCACCACCTATTGTTACTGCAAAGTACTACTGCAGCCAGCAAATACCATTTGACAGCCACGAGGCCACAACCTGCCAAGAAGTGCCAGGAAATTGCACTTGATTTCGCACAGTCATGGGAAGTCTTGCTACATCTGTGTATGTTACAAATCAATGTACATCTGGCATCTGTGGAAGGAAAGATCCAAATTTGTATAATTGAACGAAAAGTGCAAGTCTTTATTACCATTTCACCAATATCTTAATATCTAATATTAAAATCTAAGATGCTTCTTCCCCCAAAACTGTATCAAATTCATTGAATCAGATTAAAACTTCAGGGAACAAATCGGAGTGATTTTTTTGCAAAACCTACAGTAATATGCATTTTTGGAGTTTACTGAACAGTGTCTTCATACTGTTATACAAACATTCCGGATGTCAGCAGAATTGTTCAGAGCACTGCCTGACTAAAGTATAAATTATGCATTCACTTTAAAATGATGCTTACTGTATACCTACACAGCATAAAAATCATGGTAGTTCATAAACTCAAATATACACATTTTATCTGGCCAGCACAACAGTGTTAATAAGGAAGATTTTTACAATAAAAAACAAATATTCAGACATGAATTATTTTTTTTATAGCTAGAGAGTATGCTATAAGTGGCTGTCACATCACGGGGTACCTCAGTTCTAGAGATCCCCGCTCTGTACCCAGACAAGTTAATGAAGAAAACAGGGGAAAAAACCCAGAAGAATATGTTGTAAAGAGAAAGAACAAAAGGAGGAAGAGAAAAGGCGGGAAAAACATATTGTGTAATACATTTTAAAATATCTGTGATGTTGAAAAAATGATAAGTTTTGCACTCATGTGTAGTGCCTATAATATTAGCATTGATTCATAAGGTGAATCTCCTTCTTTGTTGGTGGTCAGAAGGGTTTACTCACGGGAATTATAAGAGAAAATACAAACACATAGTGCAATATGTTGAGCAGGAGTGCGCAAACTGGGGGGGGCGTGAGATTTTTTTTGGGGGTGTGTGGTCGTGGGCAAATGAAATGCCGGGGGAATGGGCGAGGCCTCTGCAACCTCTACTTAGTTTCAGCTGGCTTCAGCACGCGTCACCATGGCAATGTGACGTCAAATGACTCATTGCCATGAGAACGTGACGTCAAATGATGCCGCACGTCACGTGATGTGAGGTCACACGACCCCGCGGCGTCATTTGACGCTGCACCGAGGTAAGGAGTGGGGGGCCCGAGAACGGAGAGCAGACAGGGGGTCACAGCAAGAAAAGTTTGCGCACTCCTGATATACAGAATAACTTTAAAATTCAGTCAAGGTGGCTATAAAATGGTGACAATGAATCTATTCTTTACAGCATTGAAATGGAGACTTTGTGTAGGAACTGTCAGTGTAGTGCAGGGGAAAGTCTATTTCCTCACGTGTATCTGTCGCGATGTTACCATCTGACGTCAGTTCCGGTCATTCACGTCTCATCCGGGTTCTCACGGAGTCTCACGGTGTTCTTCAGAGTCTCCAAACGTACTCAGTCTCATACTGGTTTCTCAAAGTCCTCGCTCTACGCGTTTCACAAAATACACTTGCTTCTTCAGGGACTCATGATTTTGATGATTCAGGTTGGTATATTTATACCCTTAAACATTAACCCTTTCACCAATTGTGAAAATTAAATGTATAAAAACGAATATTCTATACCTACAATCCTATTTTAAAAAGGACATTTTAATTATGCAACCAATTGAAACAATGCAGAATAATTCTTCCTATTTTCAACAAATTCTTCTGAGTTTTTTTTGTGCTGGTTTTTTCCTGTTTTCTACAATCAAAACTGGACTAAGGAACAGTCCCATCACTTCAGCGGCATAGTATTAGGGATAATCCAAAACAGTCACCGTAGATTATTTAAGTGATTTTTAGTGCTATAGATCTTGTTTTTTTGTCCAGACAAGGTAATGTCCACTGCCACCAGAGCCCGTAGGATAGGCTCAACCCTTCTATATCCTATGGGCTACCTGAGATACAGGTTTCCAGTAGCCAGACACAGGGAGAAAATACGTTTTAGGATTTACTCGGAAACATACAGCAAGAAGTAACCCAACACCCCAGTAAAGGATAACATACACTGGTAATTACTCCCAAACAGAGCTGGTCACTTTCCTCCAGGATTCCGCCGAACCTTGGCGATACTTGGCATTGCAGTCCATGTAGGATGGCTCCAGTGAGCCAAAGGTTTAGTCCAAAGTAACAAAAAGATGTCCTCCTGCCACTTTTCAGACTTCCAGGGAACAATGGCCAATGTAATAGCATGGACAACAGTATCAAATGCCTTTGCAAAATCTAGGACTATTGCACTAGTCAACTCTTCATGTTCCATTCCACACTGGCTCTCCTTGCACATTTTTAAGAGGTAGAATAGAGGTTGGTTTGTAGTTGGAGACCATGTTTTTGTCAACACTTTTGAAACCAGGGATAACTCGTGCGATTTTCCAGGCCTTAGAGATTTGGTCAGAAGAAA
Source organism: Ascaphus truei (assembly GCF_040206685.1). Lineage (NCBI taxonomy): Eukaryota > Metazoa > Chordata > Amphibia > Anura > Ascaphidae > Ascaphus > Ascaphus truei. The sequence goes on along the minus strand of NC_134486.1, from coordinate 56,591,024 downwards.
AAGTAGAGTTTATTATAGAACCATTTGGTTTAGCAATGGAGGCACCAAGACATAGGACCTTAGATTAAAATGTGTTAGGACAACATTGGTTGTTTAATTTTAGTGTTTAAGAGCCCCTATGCAAGCTCCTTTCCAGACACTGGGATATAGTAGATTGAAATTCATGAGCACAGTGTGGAGGGGGCACTGATATAGGAGTGTGCTCAGTCTAGGCTTCCGGTCATATTTGTGTCTTGATAATAAGGAAGTAGCACCCCCCACAAGATATTCATTGCATTTGTTGGCGATGATCAGACAAAATGACATTATCCTATTTGATACTCTGAGGGTTCCTGGGAGCTATAGGGCTCCAAAATTGACGATCTTCCAAAATTTTGCAGGATTTGATGTGTACTGTATTGATAAAAATGATCAGAATAGTATTGTGTTGCAAGTCTACTTAGTCTTGTGTATGTAATACGTACGAGTCTATCATTTTTTAGATATTGTGCCAATTCATTTGTATCTTTCCACAAGGCATATTTAAAGTGGTAAAGCTGAATACGATTGGATGTTACCCAGTGAAGCTGAGCCTCACACATTCTGATTCTGCGCAGTGCGGCATGGATAGCAGAGTTTTAGGAACTCTGACTAGAAATAGTCGAGTGCAAAATCAGGGTCTGGTATCAAATCGATCCAGAAATAAAGGCAGTTGGTAAGGTCAACAAGAAATAGTTGAAGGTTAACATTTCTAAATGTTCTAGTGCATAGGACTTTATGGCTAAAGCTCTGAGTACATGTTCTCCACAGTGTAAGAAGAAAGCAATGTAAAGCCACGGAATATCACATACTACAGTACAGTAGTTTAGTGAAATGGATGACTGCAAAGCAATGCATTTCAGTTCCTTTTGGCAGTGAAGTGGTTAAAACACCTAGAAACATTCTGTGTGTGTGTTTGTTTGTTTTTTAAAGATTATGCATGCTGTCACATTACATATGATCTTAAGCCTGTAGTGGTTTACTTTAGCCTGTCTGGTGCTACTTTTTTTTCGGAATGAGAATGTACCTTTAGGCTCACATCTATATTTAGCTTCACTCCTGTGAGGTGTGAAATACTCAAGCAAGTTGATTAAACCAATTCAAAAGGAACCTTAACAGCACAAAGAAAACTGAAATACACTCTCTTTCCTTTTTGCTTCATTGTTGTGAGAAAGATTTGTGATTTAAAGTAGAGTAATAGTCTGCATAGTTGACAGGCAATGCTAAAATGTACTTTTAGTGCAGGATGTTGATTTTTTTTCCATAACACTTTTGGTTGGTTCCTTTCCAATTTTGTCTCAAAGGGCCCCGTGGAGAAGCATTAAATGCTCTTCTCGCAGTTCTGGAGGATTTTGAAAAAGCTTCATAAATATTCTAATACTTTCTCCAGTATAAAGTGTTCTGAATGCTCCCCAGAATGCATTCTTTTTTGTATAAGCCATCATATTCCAACATTTATTCAGTCATAAAAATATTGCAAGATTTAATCTGAGGTGGCTTTTAAATTACATCATTGAATATGATCTGGAACACTGTAACTTTCTGTGATTTGTACTCGTCGTAGCTTACAGCAGCAAAGTGTAAAAATCCAATGGTTTATGGAAGAAAAAAAAATCAGGTATGTAGTATTAGATAATACTGTCTGCATTTTTAAACTCCTAATACAATTTGTAATGATATTTTTTAATGTACTGATCATCCTTTGGTTGCTACAGCAACCATTTAGAAAGTTATATCTACTTCCTCTTTTGAAACAGGCTCTGATATACACCTTGTTGAGCTCTGCCCTTTGGCAACAAAGTATCACAAACAAATCTAATGCTGTGTTCCAAACAGCAGACTGTTTATTACTGCAGCACAAAGTTAGAAGGCGGACATTTCATTAGGCACACAATCAGGATTTTTACAGATTTATAACAGGAGCAGCAAACGATAGCCAGCTTAGGTAAGAATGTAGAACAATACATTGTCACATGCTTTACATATAAAAATAAGAAAATAAAACAGGGAAAGTAGTATTGCTGCTTTAAGGGTTTTGCACAAGAGCATAAATATCACTGATCACTAGTGCAAAACAGTGGTAACTTCTTTTAGGGCAAACAAAGGGTAATTTTACTATTCCTCTCTATAAAATGGCAATGTAAAGATCAACAAGCACATTCTTCAGCACATCTTCAGTGAAAGACGTATGAACACAGTGGGCCAGATACAGTGCATCAAGTCAGTTGTGTAGCCGGCTTAGGTAAGAATGTAGAATTATACATTGTTGCATGCTTTACACATACATACATACATACATATATATATATATATATATATATATATATATATATATATATATATATATATATATATATAATAAAAAGGGTTGCTTTAAAAGATCTGCAACACAGGAGGTAGATTATCCCTCTAAAAAACACATTTTATGCCGAGGAAACTAATCAGTATCCCAGTGTACTTTCACTTTCATATGATCAAACAATTTGTAAAGGTTTAAGAAATATATATTTCTAATTTTAGATGAACAAAATGTACACAGTAAATATAAATAAAGAAGAACACATACTTTTGTTTCTCTATTTACCGTATCGCTATTAAAGGATCATAATATGATTTGTTTCTGATTGGTATACCATGGATGGCACAAGCATAAGAGTTATTCAGGATATTCTAAATGAACGTGCACAGAGATGTCATTCATAAGGTTTTGAAGACTTTAGCCCAGGGGTAGCCAAATCCAGTCCTCGAGGGACTCCAGTCCTCAAAACAGGTCAGGTTTTCAAGATTTTCCTTCTTCAGCACAGATGTGCATTCTTCGACTGAGCCACTGATTGAACCACCTGTGCTGAAGCAGGGATCTCCTGAAAACCTGACCTGTTGGTAGCGCTTGTGGACTAGGTTGGCCACCCATGCTTTAGTCCCTTTATCAATAAGGACTATGGGTCAAATGCTTCAACTCAAGTAGGCTGAGAGAATATCGATCAGCCGTCGCACGCCCCTGCTGCCCTTTCTCTAGTCCCCCCTGGCACTGCACACTGTGGCGCAGCTCTGACTGACCTGTCCTTTACCGCTGCCGCCAGCGCCCGAACCCGCTTTGATGGCGTGCTGTGCTCGGCTGTAGCGGTGAGTGACAGGTCACTCAGCACTGCAAAACACAGGTGCCAGGAACAACATATCAGGTGCCCGCAAAGTGTTTATACCTGATTAAAAGTAAACTTTACTATCGCCCTTGACGTGATAAACAGCTGGTGTAGACAAGAACAAATCCTCTAGTTCTGTCTCGTAAAATGTTACAATGATTCACAAAGCTGCTGGACCCAGTAAACAGTAAATAGCACGTTTTAACCTCCTGGGGGGAGTGTGGCTATAACAATCCAGAAAGGTCTTTAGAATCTGCTTAACCAGAACTCTTCTTTCAGGTTCTACTGTGGATGGTGTGGGCAAATTTCTCTGGTCAGAAATCAACTAGCACGGATAAACCCCCATTCTACTGCGCTGCGGAACATGTGGGTGCTTTACAAATAAACAATAATAATAATAATAATAAGTTTTTGAGGACCTAAATGGAAAACTTTTTTTTATCTTTATCATGAAAGTAAGTGTTGTTTGAGCTTTCATATTGTTCCCTCTTGATAAAGTGATGCTTATCTGGCAGGGCTTATATTCCATTATCTGGGTACAGTGCCAAAATCATGAAAATTATGAGGACGTTGTTGAACTTGTACCAGTCCACTGGAGAAAACTGCCTATATATGGATTTTTAACAATGTACAAAAGTAATGTTCCTGGCAGAAAATTTATTTATCCAAATAAAATTCTCATTTACATGGGTTCAATGCCATGGTTTTGAGAAGGTCGAAAAAGATGTCCCGTGTCCCATACAGAATGGCATTTCCAGTAAAAAAAACGCTGCCTAATTTCTATCGTAGTTAAACAGGGAAGCAGCACAAACAAATAAATATATCTGTAGTCATCAAGAAGAAACTAGATCCCTTTGTAAAACACACAGTGTAAGAAACAACACATTACCCACCGAAATTGATACCCCTGAAAACAGCATTTTAGAGATTAAAAATAAAAAATGTAAACGAGATGAAGACGATTACTCAGAAAGTACACAAAAAAGGTGGCAAAAACCAGCTCCCGTCACTGTAGGGACACCAAGGGATAGAAAATTCAGGAAATTTGACAACACATCTTTTGAGAATAAAAACCACACGTACAGACCTTACAATAATAAAAAGAACGATAATCACAGTAGTGAACAAAGTAAGAGGGAATATAACCCAGAAAATAGGAAAGTACATTTCCAGAAAGAGAAAGGACATCACTCTCCTGTTAAGACAAAATTCCCATGGGGATGGTTATCTAAATGAGGTATGTCCACAGCAAACACACAGGGAAGAGTACGACCACACTAGAGAGTGGAGACGTGACGACAGAAGAGAGAACTTCCGTGGACACTTCAGACCGCATGACAATGACGTGTGCACAGAAAGAAAGAAGTCATTTTAGCCAGGAAAACAGAATGTATTTTTCTATAGATGGTCAACAAAGGCTTAGGTAGAATTGATGCTTTCATTGGCTAACAACGATGTGTCTTCAGTATGTCTATAGCAGGTGTGCTCATCTTCCGTCCTCAAACATCCCCCCCGCTACCCCCATACACACACACACACACACACACACACACACACTCCCCAACAGGTCAGGTTTTCAGGATATCCCAGCTTTAGTAAAGGTGTCTCAATCAGTTCCTGCTTCAGCACAGGTGGCGCAATCAGAGGCTCAGTCTGAGCCTCTGATTGCGCCACCTGTGCTGAAGCAGAGATAGCCTGAAAACCTAACCTGTTTTGGGGGCTTGAGGACTGGAGTTGACAGACAGCAGTGAAATGTTTCAAATTGCGCAGGTGAGCCAACAGAAGTTTGTGTGATTACGAACTTACGGTTTTCACAACCTACAGTACTTAGTGGAAGTGCTTGTTAGAATTAAATGTATGTCCTTTATTCAAAGCCTGTGTGAAATGTTGTCTTGGTTAATCATGTAGCCAGCTCCACATAGCGCACAAGATAACAACAACATGCTTGTAAAAAACAATAGGCTACTCTACCAGCTACGAGTATATAGATAATCAAAAGTATAGGACAATCAAATACCTCTGTACACATGCACAATCCCTGTTCAATATTCCTCCTATAGTACTAAATGTGCCCATTTCCACACAGCTAGAATTCAGCGATAACAATGTGAATGGTAAACCCCCAACGGAACTGGTATAAGGATCAAAGCATAGCCCTAACATTCATCAACATCTCTTCACACTCAAAGAACAACAACATAAAACAAGAACACAGACAGCAAATACGTTACAAAATACCAACATAAATGAATCCAAAACCATAGACTAGTTTAAGGAAACAGATTGACCCAAACGTTCCAATAGAACATATAGGAGAAAATCGCAGGTATCCAAATCTTGAGCAGTAAAATATATATCAAAAATTCAAAGCAGGTGCATGCCTCATTAAGTGTGGCCACACTATCAATGCTGAAACAAGAACAAAGCGAGGCACAGCACACTCCATTGACAGACTCACGGTCTTAGTAAGATCATTTCTTAGAAATCACTTGAGACTCATCTTGCAGTAAAAATCAATTGCCTTTAATTTTCAGGGAAACGGGCAATTTTACTGCAAGAAAGGGCTCAAAAAGTGATTTCTAAGAAATGATGTTAGGAAGACCGTGTGGCTATCTATGGAGTGTGCTGTGTCTTGCTTTTTTCTTATCGCAAACTCTAAAAAGATTTATTTTGGAAACTGACATCTCTAAGCTTGTGTGACAAGGTTTGGACATGATTGGATATCGGTTCCACAGAGAAATTGTATTTATGTTTTTTTGCACGCTAAACCACTGCTATATCAGCAAATTCTGAACATTACCACATACTTCTTATGTAAACAACATGTAGTGTAACAAGTAGATCCATTAACATCCATTTAAACTATGGATCTGTCAGTCATGTGGTCATATATCTCCCCAGACAAACATATCTTCTCACTATTTGCTGCTACCATTGTTTACCAGCATTATAAACAAGAAGAGTGTATACATATGTAATGTGCATGATTTATCTTACTAAAGCTAATTGTTATAACAACAGACAAAAAGCCTCAGAGCTACATCCAACATGACAAACCATATAGTTAAATATCGGTTTTTATTTTATTTTGATTTGTGAGGGTCATTTAGTTCAATTATTTGGCCAAAGCATTTTAAGCAGCTTGAGGTCACAATCTCAGTATATCACATGAGGCCACAATCTCAGTATATATCACATGAGGTCACAATCTCAGTATCTCACATGAGGTCACAATTTCAGTATATGACATGAGTTCACAATCTCAGTATATTACATGAGGTCACAATCTCAGTATATCACATGAGGTCACAATCGCAGTATATTACATGAGGTCACAATCTCAGTATCTCACATGAGGTCACAATTTCAGTATATGACATGAGTTCACAATCTCAGTATATTACATGAGGTCACAATCTCAGTATATTACATGAGGTCACAATCGCAGTATATTACATGAGGTCACAATCTCAGTATATTACATGAAGTCACAATCTCAGTATATTACATGAGGTCACAATCTCAGTATATTACATGAAGTCACAATCTCAGTACATGTATATGACATGAGGTCACAATCTCAGTATATTACATGAGGTCACAATCTCAGTATATTACATGAGGTCACAATCTCAGTATATTACATGAGGTCACAAGCTCAGTATATTACATGCGGTCACAAGCTCAGTATATCACATGAGGTCACAATCTCAGAATATTACATGAGGTCATAATCTCAGTATATTACATGAGGTCACAATCTCAGAATATTACATGAGGTCATAATCTCAGTATATCACATGAGGTCATAATCTCAGAATATCACATGAGGTCCCAATCTCAGTATATCACATGAGGTCACAATCTCAGTATATCACATGAGGTCACAATCTCAGTATATCACATGAGGTCACAATCTCAGAATATTACATGAGGTCATAATCTCAGTATATCACATGAGATCAAAATCTCAGTATATCACATGAGATCAAAATCTCAGTATATTACATGAGGTCCCAATCTCAGTATATCACATGAGGTCACAATCTCAGTATATCACATGAGGTCACAATCTCAGTATATCACATGAGGTCACAATCTCAATGTATTACATGAGGTCACAATCTCAGTATATCACATGAGATCAAAATCTCAGTATATTACATGAGGTCCCAATCTCAGTATATCACACGAGGTCCCAATCTCAGTATATCACATGAGGTCACAATCTCAGTATATCACATGAGGTCACAATCTCAGTATATTACATGAGGTCACAATCTCAGAATATTACATGAGGTCATAATCTCAGTATATCACATGATGTCACAATCTCAGTCTATTACATGAGGTCCCAATCTCAGTATATCACATGAGGTCACAATCTCAGTCTATTACATGAGGTCCCAATCTCAGTATATTACATGAGGTCCCAATCTCAGTATATTACATGAGGTCACAGTCTCAGAATATCACATGAGGTCCCAATCTCAGTATATCACATGAGGTCCCAATCTCAGTATATCACATGAGGTCCCAATCTCAGTATATCACATGAGGTCCCAATCTCAGTGTATTACATGAGGTCACAATCTCAGTATATCACATGAGATCAAAATCTCAGTATATTACATGAGGTCCCAATTTCAATATATCACATGAGGTCCAATCTCAGTATATCACAAGAGGTCACAATCTCAGTATATCACACGAGGTCAAAATCTCAGTATATCACATGAGGTCACAATCTCAGTATATCACATGAGGTCACAATCTCAGTATATCACATGAGGTCACAATCTCAGTATATCACATGAGATCACAATCTCAGTGTATTACATGAGGTCACAATCTCAGTGTATTACATGAGGTCACAATCTCAGTGTATTACATGAGGTCACAATCTCAGTCTATTACATGAGATCACAATCTCAGTGTATTACATGAGGTCACAATCTCAGTATATCACATGAGGTCACAATCTCAGTAAATCACATGAGGTCCCAATCTCAGTATATTACATGAGGTCCCAATCTCAGTATATCAGATGAGGTCACAATCTCAGTATATTACATGAGATCACAATCTCAGTATATCACATGAGATCACAATCTCAGTATATCACATGAGGTCACAATCTCAGTCGCACTTCTTTTTGACACAGATATACACTATATGGCGTGGTGGGTTTCAGTTCTGCTTACAGGGGCTGTGTGTGTCTTAAAGCTAATTGTTCCAGCATTATATGTACCACGTAGTCATAGAAATGCTGAGTACTGTAGGCCAATTCTACCTATTTTATGTCTATAAAATGCACTCCAGGGGCCACTTTCAAAAAAACACAGAGAACAAAAAATGTCTGAGATATACAATCTATATTGCTTTGAATAGAGATGTTTACTTTGCAAGTAAGTAACAAAATCTATGAAAGCACACACTTTATAATGTCATTATTTCCCCCTAAAGTAGCAAACGTTGTCAATTTTTCAAATGTTACTAATATACCAAAGATTTGTAAATTCTTCGCATTTCAGTATTGCGGAAATATCAGCACTAGTGGGTTATTCACCGGACTTTTAAAGTAATAGATTTGTTATGTTTTCATAGGAATGGCGACTTTTGGATCCATTTTTTTCAATTAGTCGCTCTCGCCGGTTTCTAGCAGAAAATGCAAGATGCAAACATCCCGTTTTGCCAAGAATTTGCCAGAATATTTTTTACAAATCTCTAGTCTTGTCAGCTTGTACGCCATCTATACACGTTGATTAAAACAATCACAACTAGCAAATGATCACAAAGGGATATTTATAAAAGTCTCATACATAAAAAACAACATTGGAGCGAAGAAGTGGCAATTTCCCTTGAATAAATTTGGTTCTATTCTGCATCAGTTTTGCCCTACGGTTGTAGCTAAGAAATTCTGGTACATAACCTCCATGTCCATTAACCCCTTCAGTGCCCTAATGACATCCGGTGTAGATCAGGAAAAGAGACCCCACCTAGGAACCCTTCTAATGTACACTGTACTCCATTAGTCTTTGCTAATTGTTATGGGGCTGTACACAATCAGCGCTCGATCGCGTATCACACTGAAGGCGAGGATGCCTGGAACAGAAATGTGATCAAAAAGCAGTCACATGATGTGGATTGCAGAGAGAGAGAAACCATTGACTTGTCTACCTCTCCAAACACTCCCTTTATACACACCTGAGACCTGCGAAATAAGCTCACTTGAATATGGAAAGTATAGGCAAATGATTGAAATTAGCATATTTCCCAGGTATTTCCGGAGGTTTCTCTCCATGTATTGTATGAAGGAGTGATTAAGGAGGTATATAAATCAATGGGTACTCTACTAAAAGATAACTCTCTCACTCCTTCCCTTCTCCATCAAAAACAATATTTCAGGATCTGGATGGAAGCAATGCCACCTTTAGGCAAGACATGCTTAACTCCACGTTTTAGAAGCTAAAGCAATGTTATGCTAACCTAACGTGATGTTAAACCTACGCTTATGCTTTTGCATACAGTTAACAGCTTAACATACTATTTGTATAACTATGGATAAAGACATTCCCAATAGTGTGTTTTACACATTAATGCAGTTAATACTATAATATAAAAGTTTCTTGACAGTAATCATTATGTTGCAAAGCACTCAGGATCCTCTATGTACATTTGTGCTGTAGCAGAGACATTCCTATGCTGACATTGGGCCATATTGACTAAATGGTGCTATATGCTGGAAGACACCTTACGGCACACTCATTTGGACAAAAGGTGCGAGATATTCCAGCACCGGAAAGTGTATTGTGCCTGTAAAAGATGTGTGCAGAGGTACACTAATGGAGACTGATATGGGTGAAATTAAAACATGGCTTTATTGAACCGGTTCCTTTAAACAACAAACCATAAAATAAAACTCTACTCCTCTTGGGAGATTAACTACACAGTATGTCTCTAGCTATCCCCCTGGGTAGCTAACCTACTTCAGGTCCAAAACAATATTATGCAAACATCTGGCATGAAAATATAAAAGTTCTCATCTGTGTTTGGGGAACATCGCCCCAAGAGAGTCCAAGCAATCCCTTATGGATACTGCATCAGCAGCTTTAATTCATCTGCAGGGTTGGAAGGCTGGTTCCTTGTAGACAAGGCTGTGTCTCTGCTTGTGGCAATCCTCTGTCTTTGCTCTCCTGTGTCAGCACAGTTATGTTTTAAGGAATCTCTCTGCTCTCCTGTGTCAGCACAGTTGTGTGCTAAGGAATCTCCTAGCAGTTTCCCACAGGAGCCTTTTCAAGAGCTCTGATTAGCCAGATGGAGCCTGGTTAATTGACTGGCTGCAATTAACAGCTTCCTGTTTCCTCAGAGCATTTAGAGGCAGTTTTACTTAAACAGGGATAAGTCCCTGTTACAGTGCCATAGCACAGCTTAGTAAATATAGGCTTTAGTCTTCATTTGTGTACATTGTCCACTTTTCAAGATAAGGTTTGCCACACAAGAGCGGCCTATACGGGTTATGTATAAAAGTTTCCAAACAATACAATTGGTGCAGAAAGAAGTTCCAGATTTCATGGGAACATTTATCTTTAATAAATCTAGTTATTATTTTGCACTAACCCTGCCCTAGAGTCTAAGCTGGAAAAGTCAACAAATAGCTGCTTAAGTTGTTTCATATCAAGTGGGGGGTTCTCAGCATAACCTGCTTTATCGATCTCTACAAAACTAGGGTGATAAAAAAAAAGCAGCACCTGATTTCTCAAAGTAAAATTCCCCTGCTTTTTATGGTAGAGTAAAACTATTTTAAAAAAATCAATATAATTCCTCTATTTTAATTATCCAACCCCAGTATTTCCTGCATTCCCTTTATAGACATACCATGCTATTATTTCCTCCAACGATACAAACAGCATGTCATTTCTCGTTCCTATACAAGTAAAAGGTCATTACGCTGTTACCATAGCCACCAATTGCAGTATGTAAAATTACACCTCCAATAAGATTTCTGAGAAAATGAAGTTACGCGCTGGTAACGATTCTGTTTCAGTGAAAGAGCAAACTGCATCAATGGAGCAGATGGTGTCAATGATACATAGCAATAAGATGCAAAGAAAGCAAGAGGTATTTGGTATTTCTACTGTTACTGAAAGTTGTTTTGACATTAAAATGCAGTGTAGATCATATTACATAGCAGTTTCAATAACACAAACCCTTGCATGCTAATAATCCTAAATTACCTAAGCGTTTATGAAATAATGCAGCATTTTACGGAACAAACGATGCATCTGTCATTTGTTTCGTGTATGCAAATTTACATTAAGGGATGCGTGCTACTGTATGCAGGTTGCGCACTCTAACTCAGGACTGCACGTCAGCCTGTAGTTACCGGAAGTGTATATGTTGCGACCCAGTTTTTAATTAACAAGCAGACCTCTGATGTAGGAAAGAACAGTTTAAAATCCTGTGCAATCAAGTTAGTGAATAATTGTTATTTTGCAGGGCACAGCATGCGGTGCAGAACTGCCTGTCCTTAAAAGTTCTCATTAAAACATATCAAATAGTCTGTTGTTTCTAATAGCTCAAATCAAAGGTGATGCCTCGGAAGTGATTTGAACTTTGCAGGGTTTTTGCATTGTATTTATTTATTTTTAACATCACTCCTTCTGAGTACTGGTGCATTAACTGCATTTGAATACAAGAGAACACCCATTGAAATAGGTGTCAATGCTGCACAGAAATGGAAAGGTACTTTTGGACTTCATTTTTAATTAACTGGTGTATTTGGTTTAAAAAATATATATTTTATGCATGGGTTAATTAAAGATGTTTTTGTACTCCGTCCACATATATTTTTGTAGATTGATTAAATTCTCTGATATTTATCACTATGAATAACGTGTTCACGTTTAAATTTGGCAACTTATTCAACAAACATGTTCATAAAACGTATGTAATAATCAACAGCTGTAGCATATATAGGAGATGGCTGTGTGCTATTATACAAACACAGAAAATAATTCAGAATACATTTACTCCTAGACATTTGCGAATTTGAGACTTCCCACTATCAATATCAGGATAGTTGTAAAAACCTATATGAGCTTTTAAAAAAACAAAAACTAAAAGTCTACTGAAAAATATATAGGAAACAATATATATAACATACAATTGTGTGAAAAAGAAAGTACACCATCTTTGAACCAAACACAGCATATCAGCACAAACACCTCATACCAACTGTCAAGCACGGTTGGCTGCAAAACAAGCCCAAATTATCACCCCTCCACCACCGTGCTTGACAGTTGGTATAAGGTGTTTGTGCTGATATGCTGTGTTTGGTTTTCGCCAAACGTGGCGCTGTGCATTATGGCCAAACATCTCCACTTAGGTCTCGTCTGTCCAAAGAACATTGTTCCAGAAGTCTTGTGGTTTGTTCAGATGCAACATTGCAAAACTAAGCCATGCTGCCATGTTCTTTTTAGAGAGAAGAGGCTTTCTCCTGGCAACCCTTCCAAACAAACCATACTTGTTCAGTCTTTTTCTAATTGTACTGTCATGAACTTTAACATTTAACATGCTAACTGAGGCCTGTAGAGTCTGAGATGTAACTCTTGGGGTTTTTGCAATTTCTCTGAGCTTTGCCTGATCTGATTTTGCGAGAAATTGCTGGGACGTCCACTCCTGGGAAGATTGACAACTGTCTTGAATGTTTTCCACTTTTGAATAATCTTTCTCACTGTAGAATTCTGGACTTTAAATTGTTTGGAAATTGACTTATAACCCTTCCCAGATTGATGGGGAGCAACACAATTGCTTCTCTAAGATCATTGCTTATGTCTTTCCTCCTTGGCATTGTGATAACACACACCTGAATGCTCCAGACAAGCAAACTGCTAAACCTTCGGCTTTTATAGAGGTGGTCACACTTGCTGATGATCAATTAATCAAGGGAATTTGATTAGCAGCCCCTGTCTGCTACTTAGCATCTTAATTCCTATGGAAGCAGTATGGGTGTACTTAGTTTTTCACATATTGCCACAAACCTCAATGAACTGAAGCAAATTTGTAAAGAAGAGTGGGCCAAAATTCCTCCACAACGATGTGAAAGACTGATAAAGCCATACAGAAAATGATTACTTCAAGTTATTGAAGCTGCGGTGGTTCTACAAGCTATTGAATCATAAGGTATATTTAGTTTTTCACACATGGCTTCTCCATTTTGGATTTATTTTTGTTAAATAAATCATGACACGGTGTAATATGTCATGTGTTGTTGTTCATCTGAGGTTATATTTACCTCATTTTAAGGCCTGCTAAGGAACAGATGATTGTTATTATGTCCTGATATGTAAAACCATAGAATTCAAAGAGGGTGTACTTTCTTTTTCACACAACTGTATATATACTGTATATATATATATATATATGCCTTTCTTTACATGTGCACACCCAAGTGCTACTTGTGCTTTAAGGCAGGGTGCGGTGGTTGTTATCTGACCGATTCACTCTCTGTAAGCAATACACTTATATGTGATCGGTGATCAAATTTTCCCACTTTTATACCGGTAGTATTAGAGCAAAACCAATTACTTTTATATATGTTTGTCATTATATTATATATTGCTAGTAATAGGCTATCCTTGTTAAAGGACTGCTGGTCCGAAACGCGTAGGAGGGCGACACTACCCCTGTGGGTGATGTTATTTTGAACAATAAATACATATATTTTTTAACCACCTGACTCCCTGGCAGTGCGCTGCTGTTTCTACCTTTTCTCTACATTGGATCCTCTTATCAGTGGCTGGACACGCCATCAGGGACTCTTGGAGGCTCAGGAGTGGGTAAGCAATCAACTTCATTCTTCATATTTGACTATGTGCGCAACACCAGTTTTAATTTCGTTTGACTCCAATGAGTTAACTACAAGTGGATTCACTTTTCATCTTGTTGGTTCACTTCAGGAGGCACTTTATTATCAACTGACTGGTTTGTCATCCTTGCTATTCTTCAGACCCACTCTCCAATAGAGCATCACTCCAGAGCCTGTATTATATTTAAGGACTTATATATTCCGGACACTTTTTGAGCACCCACATCTCTATATCTATATCTAAAAAACAATAGTAGACAGGGAAAAAAATGTCCTTTGTAACTCTAACAACTGGAAGCTAATTCTTGCAGCCCGCTGATGCTAATGTCATATTTCTACTGTTTAAATGTTCCTTACAATAAAAATTGTTCAATTTGTGTATGGTGTTTATAAACCCAAAGAGGCTGCAGCATTTGATTTGCCTTTGTGTGCACAAAGTGTGTCTATTTATATCCAAGGCTTCAAAACATAATACTACATGATTAGGACTCATTATCAAACAAGAGAATCAATGAGCTAGATAAATACATGTAGCTCTCCATACAACAGGCTATATTAGATTGTATTTGTTTCTGGAGTTATAGTTTGTTAGTAGAGGATCTACTTTGTCCCTTTTCCAGATTTGTTTTTGTGAAATAGTAATGCGTGTCATTTGAATTATTGAGTGTTTTCTTACTCCAAGCTCTTCCCTGAATGATTTCTCCAAGGAGAAAACATGTTGTTACTGAACCATACAAAAGCAGCTAGAACAGGGCTTGGAAACCCAGTTACTGCAATTCGCACGAGGAGTCAACTTATTTGTGAGTTGACAATAAAGTATGTTTGAAATGAATGTGTTTTGATGCTTTGCTGTTGCGTAAAAAAATATATCTTCTTTATAGTCCAACAAAAATGATTTAAAATAACAGGAAAAACTCTCAAAATCACACAAACACTGAAAAAATAATAACACAGCGAGTAAAATTTGTTAACGCAGCAAGACACGTGAAATCGTATGTTTTATTTTTCAGTCAGTTCTGTAGTATTAGATAATATTGACTTTTTTTTATTTATTATTCAACTCTTAGGCCTCGGGCATGGTGCCTCGGGCCACGCTGATCAGCGCTCCTGCTCTGCCTCGCCTGCTCAAACTGGAGCTTTTTTATATCCTGGCAGGCGAGGCAGTGTGCGCGCTTTGGGGGCGGTGCGTAGGCGGGGCGTAGGCATGTCGGGAGGCGGATCGGAGGCGGGGCAGGAGGCGGGGCTAGTCCCTCGCTCCCATTGGAGGTGAGCGGTCACGTGACCGCTCCTCCGCTTCCCTGAGCGGCAAATTTTAAATTTGCCTGTTTCTCCAAAATACCTGAGCCTCCGCACGCATGCGGAAGCGGCTGCTAAAGCCGCGCTGATGACAGATGCAGGGGGTAAGTGCATCTGCTCAGCGCGGCTCAGCACGGCTCACCGTACTATGTCCCAGGCCTTAATGCCATTTGTAATGAGTTTTAAAGCACTCTTTGATTTCTATAGCAGACTTTAGCCCACCTCCCAAGCAGTGCAAGATTTTTGCAACACTTTGCTGTTTGATAATTTGTTGCAAATGCTCCTATGAGTTTGAGCTGCAATCTGTAACAATAGATAATGTTACCTTAGTATTATAAGGATACATTGCAGCTGCTGAGTTACACTGACTGAAGGATTGATTGAAACTGAAAGTGAGCCATTATGTTAGGCACACAATCAGGATTTTCACAGATTTATAACAAGACGACCAAACAATTGCCAGCGTAGGTAAGAATACTTTTATACATTGTAACATGCATTAGATCTAAAAGTAATAATAAAAAAAATAGGTTGTGGTATTGCTGCTTTATCCCTTCATAAATACAACAACTCTTTCTCTTTGGATATGCAGTAAATAAAAAAACATAGAGGATCGCTAACATTATATATGGTTTGCACATGATGATTGTTTTTTATTTAAATATTTGAAAGTTGAATCCATTTTGAACCAGGTTAAAGTAGAAGAATATAAGTGTAAACAGACCTCTGGGCGAGACTTGCATATCAAAATCTATCCTATAGTTTATTAGTACATTGAAACAAACTTACATGATATCCCACTCAACCTGATTCTCCTTATGTCTTTGGAATTAATAAGGGAAGAGAAAGAAAGAAAGAAAGAAAGAAAGAAAGAGACATACATAGACAGATGATAGACAGAAGATGAAGATAGAAGATAGACAGATAATCTTTTGCCAAAAACAAAGCCCACAGTGGACATCCTGTAACGCTTTCATTTTTTTGGTATGATTAGAGACAATCAATGCTGACCATTAAAAGCAGGAAGTATATAGATATGGAAATAGTTCATAAATAACAGAATGTGTGGTAGTCATGCAGTTTAACCTTGTTTTCCCTGTAATTCTTGTGTTGCGAATATAGGATTTGGGCATCTAAGGTTCAAGCACTAACCTTTGTGAAAGGCCTCGATTTGGAGCTTTCCGTCTCGTTTCCTTCCAGTATCTCCTCCAACGGAAGCAAATCTCCACATGAAAACAAGACTCACTGTGGTTGTTATATTTTATTTATTTTAGAAATACTAAGATGCATTAGGAGCAAACATCGGTGAATTGCTATGTCTTCCTTAAATAATATAATAGCGAATGCAGCCATTGTAAAAGCATGTGTTCGCAAAGCACGTGCTGAATATTGAATGGTTTAAGACAGGGGTGCTCAACTCCAGTCCTCAAGCCCCCCCCCCCCAACAGGTCAGGTTTTCAGGATATCCCAGCTTCAGCATAGGTGACTCAAACAGTCCCTGCTTCAGCACAGATGGCCAATCAGTCCCAGCTTCCGCACAGGTGGCTCAATCAGAGGCTCAGTTGAAGATTGAGCCATCTGTGCTGAAGCTGGGATATCATGAAAACCTGACCTGTTGGGGAGGCTTGAGGACTGGAGTTGAGCACCCTGGCTTAACAAATGACATAACCGTTTGCTTATTTCAAAAAATTCTAACCTTAGGGATCTCGCTACCATTTCTAGGCTCGTACGTCTGCAGGCCCTGTTATTATTTGTGAAAATAGTTAAAATATCTGGCCTTTTTCTTACATTTCCACCATCTTATATGTTTCCAAAACCTGCTCACCGTCAAAAAAATCTTTCTTCAATTACAAACATAAATTTGCATAAGATCCCCCCACATCTCACAACACAAGAGCTCAGTTCCATGTCTACTGGATATTGTTATGTACGGGTTATACAATGCAGCCCTTTGTAGTTGCTGTGCTTCTTATAAGGCCGAGTCCATGCTGCCTGCGCGAGCGACTGAGCGCCGTGATGTCACGCTCGCATGTAGCTGGGGCGGTTCTTGTTCTGTAGGTAGACGCGACAGGGAGGCGTTTCGTGGGGCGTGGCCGTGATGTCACGGAGCTGGTTCGCCCTCATTGGACGAACCGCTCACGTGACCCGCCGTCGCACGGCAAAGGACAAAAAAGTTTGTCTCCGCAAAGCAGCTCTCCGGCCAATGCTCGTGCACGATACACAATCACATTACCCTCATGTGATTCACCGCGCAGCACTCGCGCATGCGGCCTAAAGCCTTACATTCAATAACCAGTGATTGCAGTCACTCACTTTGTCCAACCTTCAGTTTTTGTTTTAGCACTTAAGACATTTCTTGGAAAATAACAGTGAAAGCTGTAAGTAGAAACCCCATCCTCCCCCCCCCCCAAAATTATTTAAAATCACTATTTCCTTACAAGTAAACACTGTCAAGGACTAGGTAATTAAATTAAAGGACAAGTAAATACAACATTTTAAAAGCAAACCCCATTGAGGTGGGACTAGGGCTTTCATCCAATATGGATTCTAATTGTCAGATCTCTGCTAGCAAAATATGACAATGTCTTTCGTTATCTCACTCCACAACAAATATGGTGCTGAATTTGCCAAGGCACGCAGAGAAGCCTTAATGTGTGCAACGTTCCTGTAAATGCTGTGTAAGCTGCTGATGTCCCTAATGAGTTTCACCGTATTGCAGGATGTGTTTTAGTTGACTTTAAAATCCAGTCTGCGGTGGCCATCAAGAGCCAATTTTCCAGTACCAAAAAGGATGTGCGTTCTCTAAAGACCTTCTCAAGGCAATCAGCTCATCAATAAACAGAAGTCAGATGCTCATTATTGATTACAGCAGCTAATGGACTCATTAGGCATAGGGTTCGTAATGACCTCTAAAACAATGCCACAGAAGTAGCTAGATTTATCCAAATGCAGCACTATCATGTTGATAATGGGAAATTAAAAACAAAGGCGGATGTTCCTGGTAGTCGCTCATAATTGGCATTCATACGCTCAATGTTTAATGCTTTACATTTTTACAGTTGTAAAATTGTATTCCCAGACACCAGGCTGGATCAGGTGAAAACAATCTGTTATTTTCAGCAAAGCATTTACCTGGTATACTTTAACAAAAACAAAGTTGGCCTGAATTTGCTATGTTTTCATCCTATAAAAGTGTTTCACTGATATTCAGGATACTTGTCAGGATTTACAAATGAAAACAGGTACAAAGTTGCTGAATGGAACAAGTTGGAAAGTTTATCTTCTATCCATCTGTGAATGTCCAAGCATAATGCCCCATGCATTTGCTCTAATAAGTAACCACATGTTTTAACATCTACCATGTGTTCTTGACTGCACTGCAGGCGCTCTCACTAGCAATGGATTAGGTAACATGCCATAGATTGTTACTAATATGTTAGGACGTTTTCCTAAAACCCAGAAGCCCTGATGGGAATAAAATCTGTCAAAAAGAAGAACATCATCTTTTTTTCCCTAACAGGAGGTCAATTCTGGTGATTTCATGACTGAAGGGTCTGGAAGATCCTTCTGTTGCTTTGATCTGAAGCAGTGTATGATTGCCTGGTCTCCCATTAGAGCAGTGACCCAGCCATACAACTGCACCTTTAGGTTTTAAAAATCTAACAGCAAATACATGTGTTCTGTGCTGATGTTTGTTTTTTGTTTTTTAATTATATCCTGGCATCACGTACACTGGCGACACACTTTATTCGAGCTTGGCTAGTCCCACGAATTCGGGTATACCCAGGTGTATTGAGGTTTGTGACTGTTTTCTGCCCGAGTGCATTGAGTTATTTTCCAAGCAGGGATTGAAGCATTTTATTCCCGCTGGCTGCAATACTGCACAGTATATATATATAAACTGCATTACAATTCATGAATTTATGCCATCTGGTAGACACGCGAAGCATTGCAGCCTATTAAATCCTAATCATTATCATTTAACAGATCAGCCGCCCATCAGCCAGGCATGAACCCAGGCTGGGAAGGCAAATGCAACGGGGCTTGTCAGAGGTTAGGAGTGGCGCATTCCAGGTATCTGCCAGGTACATACCGGGTATTTGCTCGAATAAAGTGTGTCGGTGCAGTATGCATGATGCACCGATAGAATATTAGTTCAAACCTGCCTTTAATAAATGTCTTCTTTCAGACATATCCTAATTCATTGAGACTTCTTAATGCTTCAAAACTAATGTCAACCATCTGTGCCATATTTTAAAGATTCCACTTCCACCGATGTTGAAGTGTAGAAATATAAATAAATATACAAATAAATGACCATGTATAGTATACTTGAAAAATACCTACATTTATTTATAAAATATTTTACCAGGAAGTAATACATTGAGAGTTACCTCTCGTTTTCAAGTATGTCCTGGGCACAGAGTAAAACAAATAGTACATGGTTACAAGTACAGTTACATAAATGAACAGGGTATACATTAAATACAAGACATTGCGTGCACAGTTAAAGAAAATTTATATTATGAGCGTATGAAACAGTTACAGACCAGGTTAAAATGTGATACAGCCTTAGATTTGAAAGAACTTAAACTGGTGGTGGATGTGAGAGTCTCTGGTAGGTTGTTCCAGCTTTGGGGTGCACGGAAGGAGAAGGAGGAACGTCCGGATACTTTGTTGAGCCTTGGGACCATGAATAGTCTTTTGGAGTCTGATCTCAGGTGATAAGTGCTGCAGGTGGTAGGGGTGAGGAGCTTGTTCAGGTAGCTGGGTAGCTTGCCCATGAAGAATTTAAAGGCAAGACAGGAAAGGTGAACTTTGCGCCTAGGCTCTAGTGTTGACCAATCTAGTTCTTTGAGCATTTCGCAGTGATGTGTGTTGTAGTTGCATTGGAGAACAAAACGACAAATTGAATTGTAGAGGGTGTCAAGTTTGCTAAGGTGGGTTTGAGGAGCCGAGCCATATACTATGTCTCCATAGTCAATAATTGGCATTAGCATCTGCTGTGCGATACGCTTTCTGACCAGAAGACTTAGGGAGGATTTGTTCCTGTAAAGTACCCCTAGTTTGGCATAGGTCTTGGTTGTCAGGGTATCAATGTGCATCCCGAATGTTAAGTGGGAGTCAAACCATAAGCCCAGGTATTTAAAACTAGTGACAGATGTTAGGGTGGTGTTAGCGTTGGTTCGAATCAGGAGCTCAGTCACTGGAAGCTTTACAAATTTAGTCTTGGTCCCAAATACCATTGTTACAGTCTTGTCAGCGTTTAAAAACAGTTTGTTTTGGGAAATCCAGTTTTCGAGTCTCAAAAAGTCAGACTGAAGTATGTGTTGAAGGTCAGAGAGGCTATGACTGTGTGCATATAGGATTGTGTCATCTGCATACATGTGTATTGAGGCTTCCTTAAAGGGCTGTGGGAAGATCATTAATGAACACTGAGAAGAGTAGGGGCCCCAGAACAGAGCCTTGCGGGACACCACAGGTGATATCCAGGGGGTTGGAGTTAGAGCCTGAAATGGACACATGTTGGGATCTTCCTGATAGGTAGGACTGAAACCAGTTTAAAGCATGTTTCCCTATTCCAGAGCTCTGGAGTTTGTTAAGCAGGATAGCATGATCGACTGTGTCAAAAGCCTTTGCAAAATCTAGGAATACTGCACCAGTGAGTTGTCCCCGTTCCATTCCACACTGGATTTCATTGCAAACTTTTAGCAGGGTAGTTACAGTGGAGTGTTTGGGGCGAAATCCAGATTGGAATTGGCTAGGGAAATTTGTCTTGGTGTAGAAATCGCTTAATTGGGAGTGGACACATTTTCCCATGACTTTGGATAGAATTGGGAGAAGTGAGATTGGCCTGTAGTTTGAGACAGTGTTTTTGTCCCCACTTTTGAAGATTGGGACAACTCTGGCAGTTTTCCAGGTCTTAGGGATATGGCCTGCAGACAGGATAGAGTTGACTATGGACGCAATTGGTTTGGCAATGGCTGGGGCACCAAGTCGTAGGAACCTAGATTGTAGTAAGTCGGGTCCACATTGGCTGCTTAGTTTTAGTTTGAGGAGCGCTTGTATAATCTCCTCTTCAGATACTGGGCCAAATTGAAAATTGTGGGCAGTGTTGGGAGGGGGTGTATGCATACAAATATGGATTGGACTGTGTGGTCTAGAACAGCGGTGCGCAAACTGGGGAGCGTGCCCCCCCCCCCCAGGGCGGGTGGGAGATTTTTGTAGGGGGGGCGGTGTTTGTAGAGGCCCCGCGCTCTTCCCCTTGGCATTTAAATTAAATGCCGGGTGAAAGTGTGAGGCCTCTGCAACCTATTACTTAACGAGATTCAGACGGCTGCTAACGCAGCGTCAAATGACACCACGGGTCACGTGACGTGACATCACATGACCCCGTGGCATCATTTGACGCAGGGAATGGAGGTAAGGGGGGCGCGAGCACCAGGGGCACCAGGCAGGGGGGCGAAGCTGCAAAAGTTTGCGCGCCCCTGGTCTAGAATGTGCATGCAATACACTGCTAATAGTGGTCCAATATCTCCTTAAATCAGTGACACAGTCAAAGTAATGGGTTGTGTCACGTTTATGCAAAACAATTCCATTTGGGGAACATGGGACCTTGAAAATGAAGGTCTAATAGTTAATTTTATTTTGGAAAAGCAAATAGAACCTGAAAATCTCAGAACTGTTTATCGCTCAAATGAATTCTTTTAAATAATGATTGTTTTGTAATGTTAAAAAGGTAAAGGTCATAGCCACACATACTATCCAGTAAACAGTTATACAGTTACAGTTAAGTGAAATGTATCAAGTTGAATCTTGTTGGTGTCTTGAGTGAGACTAGAGCCCATGTTTACCAAGATCGTAATTCAATATAGCACAAAGAGGCAGGTCAACCCCAATTCACCCCAGTGTTTTTTTGTGGTCAATCACTGTGTGACCGGCTGCTTTAGACAACTACAGTATACTGAAGTACCCCGTGAGTGGTGCAATCATTGATTTAATGGGGCTTGACGGTTCTACTTAAGTTGTTTCAAACATTTTTGTCAACCCTTTATCAGTGTATTTGGCTTCCTTAGAAAGAAGAGCCTTAGGCTAACTGTCTTATATATTTCTATGTTGTGAAAGATTTAGAGCCATCCCTGGTCATTGGATTGAAGCGCATCAGCTACTTATGTTTATCAATGTCGCTAATAATGGTATCATAATTACTTGCAGACAAAGAAACAAAAAGCGAAGCTAACAATCTAACATAATATTAAATACACTAGTTAAAGACTGAAAAACTTCTCCAAAGCATTTGGCTACAATGGAAATGGTTAAAGTCTAAAAGATTGTTTTTAAGTTGTCAACCAGCTATATTTTAACCTATTAAACATGCATCTGTCCGTAGTTCACTTGCATTCTAGACAGGACTGTCCCTTTACATTACCAGGTAAAGTCAGCAGCCTTGGATGTACATTAACCCTTTAGAGTGCCCCGTGACGTAGTATAGATGTCAAAAAGAAAATGCTCGCTTTGCTAGGCGGAGATCACTGTATGACCCGATACACACTGATAAGGAAGAGACAGGGGATGACTCCTCCACTTCTGTTCCATGATGAGTGTTGGAGCAATCCCGTGAACGTTTCAGAGACACAGCCACGTGATCATGAATGCCAGAGGGGTTGTAGCACTCTGGCCCCACCGCCTCTAAAGCACTACAAGGGTTAAACATTCTCTGTAGATATATTTCAACTATAATGTGCATCCCAGGCTTACTTGCTTTCTCCCATAACTAGATTAGCACTAACTTTGTTTGGAACTAAGTGATTACTGTGGTATAACTGGGTGAGAAGATCCTGATAATAATGTTACTGATCTTTTTGTTGTCTAGCAAACTGCATACATTTTAAGCAATATCCCCAGTGAGAAGATTAAACAGCAGTGGAAGGCAATAGAGATTGACAGACGTCTGAATTTGATCTACGGATTTCTGCCAGTGATTTTGCCAAAATCTGATCCGCAAACCGGAATCTGTCTGCGGATTGGGCAATAAAACAATCTGTCTGGATACAGGAGTTCTCCATTAGATCCATTCTGGGTAGATTTGGGCCCTTAACACTGCAAATTCGTTCAGCGGAAGGGGATTTGGAGATCTATTCTGTAGTGTCTTCTGTTGTATATATATCTCCTCAAATCTCCCTCGAAATAATTTAGGGAGAGACAGTTGTGCTCAAAAAGGATCACACTTGAGGTACCCAGGAAGATATATTTAAAGTATAATTAAATGAGTCACATCCCACACTTTCTAAAAGGATGTCCATAACAACTATATTGAGTTGACAAGCCTAAGGCACCTAATGACTGAAATGATATACTGGTATCAAACCCAACAGGACTGGAACCCATAACCACTGCTTTTATGAGCAGCAGTTCTAGTAGTGTGAGCCAAACCAGCTACCAGGTAGCACCACTCTCATTGTGTATTAGCATATCTCCAAGTGATATCTATTTATTTTAACTTTGATAAGGATTGTAACCTTTAAAGAAGTTCAACCACAAAGTAATATCTGTACTGAGAGCTACTGTATGTGTTACTGAGGTAAGGTGACATTAAATAAAACACAGCTTTTCTGACACACGCATGTTAAAACAAAGTGAAGCACAGCACATAAAGCAGATGCAGCGAGAAAGTAGTATAACAAAGTGCCCTGATGACTTGAGATAGTACTTCTAATCTTATAAAGGATAATGACAGTGGGCCATATTTGCTAAGCAGTGTTCATGCAAAATGTAGATTCGGTGCTGAAATACATTTAAGCCTATTCAAATAAATGAACTGTAAGGTGTATTCCCATGCCAGAAGGTGTCTCATGGCAGAAAACTGCTAATTAGACATGCTCCTCTATCCCAGAAGAGGGTCAAGTGCTTTGTACAGGTATTAACACTCAGTGAGAACGAGAGCACAAAAGTATGCTATAACACTGATGCTAACGATCAGCTGGTTTTGCTCACACTGTTAAAGCTGCTGTCCTGAATAACAGAGCTTGTGTGGGTTCTAATCCTGTTTGATTGGACACCATATGCCAGTTCTCATAATGTTCTTTAGACTTATCAACCAAATTACACTTTATTCTCTGCAGGAAGCCAAGGGAATCACTTCCTGCAGTTTGTCAAGCTTTATTTATTTTAACTTCAATTCAGTATGTGTTTGGCAGATGTCACAGTGAATATTTTTGTACCTGGCTGCTGTGTGGCTGTTGAATGGCTTAAGTACTTAACAGTACAAAAAAAAATGACACCCAATTTTTTGTTATGTTATTTGTGTGGTATAGGGTTAACTGTTACATCATGCAACATTTTTGAAGGGAAATGTTACACGGTAGCCTCCTTTGTGCATATCCGTCATGTAGTATCACTATCACTCAGCATACTAAAGTTTTGAGGTCTATTTCTCAATGAGTGCTAATACCTGTGGCTCAACACCCCCCCTCCCCCCCGGCTTACATTAAACGCAGACAACTTACACTTCCTGGTTGAAAGTTTAGGGTTCATTGTGGAGCACACCTGGCAATCCAGGCATCTTTTTCCAAATATATATCATGCTAATTTTAAAAAAGAACAGACGAAGAGATGGATTCTAGGAAGAACTACAGTACCATGATTTACCACAATGTGCTAAAAAAACACACTACTCAGGGATCAATATGACTTTTACTATTTATCTTTTCTGTTACTACAGTATAAGTAATTCACAAATCATAGAAATTGCTGTCAGATAAAGACTACTTGGTCTACCTACAGTAGTCTGTCCATCTTTCTAATTAAATATTGATATACAGTAATTATAAATTTATATGTACTTCTCACTCGCACAGAGCCCAGAAAGTCACAGGAAGGTACATTTTCTCTCTCCAGAAAAATACCAAATTGTCCTATTTTGAGAAGGAAATATTTCTATTATATTTCTAACATTTTGGCACCTGACAAAGGGGTTTCACCCGAAACACTGCTTTATTCTGCAAATAAACGTTTGAAAATGTTGTCTTGACTCCATTGCGTGTGGCCGGTCTCCTGTCCATAACAGCTACCCTAACGACTTCAAGATATTCACTACAAGGACGAGGGCCTCACACCACTATTCACTTAATATATTTACATTTGGATATACAGTAAATAAACAAAGGTTAAATATAAGAAAGTAAAAAACATAAGATACACGTAATAGCTCTAGAAGGTTTACACTGGCAAAAGAAACAATACAATATGATTTGATTGTTTTGTGTCAGCTCCCAGTCCTGCATTTAGTTCCCCTCCACATGTATCTGGGTTAGCAGTTTTAGCAAGGTGATGAGATACTGTAGCAGAGTGGTGTCAGCTCTCACACATTTTGCTGAAATACACATATACTACTTCTATTTTCTGCCCCGTAGAGAAAAATAAATATAACTCTTCAGGAGCCTCCAAATCAAAGTTCCCCCGACTGGCTTAATAATGCCTGACAATGGTTATAACTCAGACCAGGACCAATTAAGGTAATTTCACAGAATTCTCACAATCCAGAACAAAGAGCTGTGTAATTTCTTCCAGAATCGGCAGTATAGGAACTAAATGTTCTCAAAGGTTCAATCAAAAATATTGCCAAGAGCAATACTTTTGTTCCACTGTTAGAGAAATGCAAGGAAAGGGTTATTTAGTATGATTTTATTTTCAAATCCTCTTGTGCACCTTTTAAAGTGCAGTCCGATATGCCAGTTAGCGAACTAATGATTGTGGTAAGGGTGATATGTTAAGTCTTGGTGAATGAAATCAGACACATTGTAATGTTTTTTGACGGATTTTTGACCTTACAGCAGGACAGGACTATGAGGAATGGGTTTAATGTTCACCCTAACCAGAAAGTAACTGAACTTTATATATACATATATAATGTGTGTACGTATGTATGTATGTATATATATATATATATATATATATATATATATATATATATATATATATATATATTAGTTACCCTATGCGTTTCGCTGTATGCAGCTTTGTCAAGGATCCGTTTCAGCCCAGGATGAAGCGGCATACAGCAAAATGCGTAGGGTCGCTTAGTGGCATGTGCAGGCATGGTGTAGAAATGTGAAGACGCCAGGCAAGCGTAATGGTGGAGTTGATCTGGGGAGAATCTGGAAGAGAGCAGGCAAACACGTGGACGCCAACTGTCATGTTTATAGCCAGCTAAAGCAGGACCAGAAAGGGAGAAAAACATCTGTGGTGTCCTTCTCATGCTCAAAGATCCGGTCGGCGGTGAATATACATCTCGGAGTCTAGCTCAACTGATGCCTGTCCTTTTGTTTGAATTCTATGGTTTTACATATCAGGACATAATAACAATCATCTGTTCCTTAGCAGGTCTTAAAATTAGGTAAATACAACCTCAGATGAACAACAACGCATAACATATTACACAGTGCCATGATTTATTTAACAAAAATAAAGCCAAAATGGAGAAGCCATGTGTGAAAAACTAAGTACACCTTTACTGCTTCCATAGGGGGCTGTCTGCTCTACCCAGCAGCAATCAGGAGGAGGTGTCAGGAGCCTGATGGTGGGGCTAATAAGAGGAGGAAACAGCATGGAGTGGAGAGCGGAGAGAGAGGTGTGTGTGTGTCTCGCGTGTGCGTGTGTGCCTCGAGCGCATCACACCTTTCACCATTGTGTCCAGTATTTTTGGAGAAGCCAGCTGGCAACTCTAATGCCAACTAAGCGTCCTAAGTGAGAAAGGACTAATCCTCGTGATATTTCTGAGGTGAAAATGGCAGGATTAGTGAGGGAGTGAATATGACGAATGAAAGAGAGGGCAGACTCAAAGATGACTCCTAGGTAGCAGGCTTGGGGTGTTGATGAGATTGTGGTACTGTATTATTGACCGTAAGGGAGAATTTGGGTGTAGGGGTGGTAGTGGAAGGAAGAAAGAGTATTAGTTCACCAAGAGAAGAGGTGCAGAGTGAGAATAGCACAGATCCAAGGACAGAGCCTTGTGGAACCTCAATAGAAAGAGAGGTGAAGAGGAGGAGACACACTGAAAGAGCAGTTGGATAAGTAGGATGTAAACCATGAAAGGATTGCTTCACTGAGGTCAATGAAGTGGAGAGTGTGTAGGAAAAGAGGGGTTTAACTCCTACATATTGTACAACACAATCTGCTGCCAGCTACTCAAGGACTGATAGGGTCAATGATAAAAAAAAACATTTCCTTTAAAAAATAAAATAAATTGCCCCTAGTATTTATTTATTTATAAAATATTTTACCAGGAAGTAATACATTGAGAGTTACCTCTCGTTTTCAAGTATGTCCTGGGCACAGAGTTAAGACAAATAATACATGGTTACAAATACAGTTACATAAATGAACAGGGTATACATTATATACAAGACATTGCATGCACAGTTAAAGAAAATATATATTATGGGTGTATGAAACAGTTACAGACCAGATTAAAATGTGAGACAGCCTTAGATTTGAAAGAACTTAAACTGGTGGTGGATGTGAGAGTCTCTGGTAGGTTGTTCCAGTTTTGGGGGGCAGGGTAAGAGAAGGAGGAACGGCCGGATACTTTGTTGAGCCTTGGGACCATGAACAGTCTTTTGGAGTCTGATCTCAGGTGATAAGTGCTGCATGTGGTAGGGGTGAGGAGCTTGTTCAGATAGCTGGGTAGCTTGCCCATGAAGAATTTAAAGGCAAGACAGGAAAGGTGAACTTTGCGCCTAGACTCTAGTGATAGCCAATCTAGTTCTTTGAGCATTTCACAGTGATGTGTGTTGTAGTTGCATTGGAAAACAAAACGACAAATTGAATTGTAGAGGGTGTCAAGTTTGCTAAGGTGGGTTTGAGGTGCCGAGCCATATACTATGTCTCCATAGTCAACCTTGACGACAAAAATTACAGAGCTCCAGAATATGAAGGAGACTCTGATACAGACTCAGCGAAAGCAAAGTGCGCAGATAAATTCCCTGAGAAGAGACTTGCAAGACGCACTCAAAAAACTGGGATCTCTTGCGGATGAGATTACAGTCCTACAAGGACAAGTATTGACCCTGACTAAGCGTCAGTATCCCACGGCCACAAAAACCCATCAGTATCCCACGGCCACAAAAACCCATGAAGACAAGGGTACAGTGAGAGCTGGGAATACCGCTCGTCTGAAAGACAAGGTTGCAAAATTTGAACCACCTAAACAAGCACTAGCAAAACCTTCAGCCACCCAGCAGGCAACAAAAGAAGGTACACGTGCTGAATTAAAATCAGAAGAATCCTTAGCTGATGAAGCTGAAAAGATGGGACATTCTCTGGAAGTGGGTGTGGAATTGCAACTTAATCTCAAAGAGGCTGAACTAGCAACCCCATTGAGTGGGAAAAGGGCAGAGAGACAGCTTCAAGAGCGGAAAACTCAAAGGGCTGTTTTTAAACGCTCTGCAACTGCTGCCATACAGTATGCCTACAATAAGACGAGCACCCGACGCGAGGGAAATCTCATGACCGCACACGTAGAAAAAAGACTATACTTGGAAAAATTCCTCCTCGAGCGACTGAGGGGTGCTGATCTCAAGCACCTTCAGGAGGTGACACGAATAAACTGGAGAAAGGGCTCCAATCCCAGCAGGACTGAGGGTTCTCTTCCTCCATCCACACTCATTCAAGTCACTGAGATATCTAGAATGAGAGTGGAAGGATGGGCTTTAGCCGTGGCAAGCCCGAGCTTCCCACAAACAGGGGAGGTATGTAACAGGGGAGTAATCCCTGTTCAAATAATGTGCCTTTAATCTAGCAGTGTGGTGGTTAACTGCTGGTAGTCAATTAATAAACACCACCTGCCTGATTTAGATTGCTTACAAAAGCCTGTCTTGTGAGACAGGAAGTTACTCCTTAGCTCACTTGTGAGCTGAACTTTGGAGACAGAGCAGTGGTTCTTGAGTCTCCCAGGAGAGACTGACCAAAAGAACACAGATCTCTGGAGCTGACAAATAAGACTTCTAAACCTGGATGCTGACATTTTCTGTGCACGCACAGGTGCGGTTCCAGGAGAGCAGAGAAGCTTACTCTACAGCAGCTAACAGATAAGACTTTCATTCTTAAGAGACTTCTTATATCTGCTTATGTCATGCTATGTGTTTGGGGCTGGGAGACATGCTTAACTAGGAGTTGTGAATTGCATGGTATTTCACTAGAACCACTCCCAAGTGAATAGAAGCTTTGTTTCCCCCTTGTTTGGATGTTTTCCTAATGTTAAGGAAAAGGCACAATAAAGCCTCGTTATAATTTCACCTTATAGAGTCTCCAATTGTGTACCTCTGTGAACGTCCGTCTACAACACCATACATTGATAATTGGAGAATCATTCAGTTCTCAAAGAAAAAAAAGGTAAATGCATACAGATATATTTATGACTGCAAATTATGGGTCTCTGGTTCTGCTGCTTTAAAATAAAATATCAAAGTTATGTAAGGTAATGTAATGTAATGCTGTTTATGAATATGTACCTTAGTCCAGTACTTCATCAGCATGAAGAATGTATCTGTTAGGAATCCAACTTCTCAGCGCCGTCTGCGCAACACACAGGCAACCCTCAGGGGGACTCAGGGCGCGCAGCTCAACTCCCGCCTACCTGCGTCCACATCCGCGGGCTATCGGTCCTCTGTCACTGTAGGGTTGCTCCCCCCGCGAGGCTCCCACTCTCCCTCCTTCTCAGTGGGAGGCGCGGTCCCTCCGTCCCACGCACACACGTGCGTCCTCCGACGCTGGACGCGTGCACACGCTATTTACAGAGCACGAGCCCAGCACCCGTTCTTCAGTGTCCACCCCTGCAGTAAGGCTCCGCCCCCATACACCGTGCGGGCTCACTCAGAGTGCTACCAGTGCTCACCTGGGCTGTATCAGCCGCACCAATCCTGGAATGCTCCCTGCAGTCCCCCTGATCCGCCTCCATCCCTGATTGGCCAGCCCAGCCTTATCATGCCTCTCTGAGCTCTCACTCATCGCTCAACATAGTTTCTGTATGGAAGTTACTTTGTGTTCTCTTGGTGATTCTACAGGTTCTGACACGGCTCGTACGACTACCCCCTTTGGCTCCCGACCTCGGCACTCCTCGGACTACGTATTCTCTGGCATCCCACGATCACGGCTTGGACTTCAACCCTACTCATCTCTCCACTCCCTGACCTCGGCAAGGCAACTACTATTCTACTTCTACACCCGGTACCGGCAAGAATTGTCTACACTACTTACATCTGGCCTGGAAACGCTAACACCACACTCCGGACACGCTCCCTTTGCTGCGGGTGCGTGTATCCCTACTTCCCCCTTCAGCACAGGGAACGGGTCTGGTCTGCGGGCAGCACCGGTGTAACAGTATCAAAATAATTACAGGGACACCTATATTTTTGCTGCTGCCTGCTTCTTGCGTCGGCTAACCCCTTCAAAACTCAAAGGGCAAGTGAAAAGTAGCAAAGACAATTTAACTCTGATAAGTGCATTTCTCCATCCAGATTGAGGGGCGATTTCTGTCATTTGCCAGTGGGTATTACAGCAAAAATCAGCGCATGCAAATTAGATATCAAACTGTGACATTTATACGCATACAGTAAATCGTTTTTAATGAATGCTGCAAAAATGTCAGGTTTTTATTGTGTCAAATTTGCATGCAGTTTTCGGCAATTTTGCATGAACAAATATCCAAGTTTAATTCATTGGTCCCGTAGTGGGTTATCAATTACAGTACAGTAGTGCTGATCAGGCACTGCCACACACAACTCCCACTGACTTGAATGGGAGTATCCGTGTTGTAGTGCCTGATTGGTACTATCGCACTTTAATGAATAACCCTACAAAGAAAAATGACAAATAATGGCAGGTGGGGAGATGAATGGTGGTGACGGTGATGGGGTAAGTGGGTCCTGTTAATCACAGTCTGTTCAAAATACTTTGAAAGCATCTTCCCTGTGATGGAGAAAAATTCTACTTCATTGATATCAATGTAACTAAAATGTTCTCTAGCACAGGGAAGAAGAGGGCTTCACATCATTTTTAATATGATCCAAATAGAGAAACACATATTGGGACAGGAGTTTTCTGTTTATCATTTCCGGCATGGGAACGCTTTGCTGATTCTTGCCAAATGTAAGTTCTGATTTCTTTAAGTTGAAGGACATGTTTATTTATAGTGGGAGGTGGTAAATTACATCCTGTCACGAATATATATATATATATATAGAGAGAGAGAGAGAGAGAGAGAGAGAGAGAGAGAGAGAGAGAGAGAGAGAGAGAGAGAGAGAGAGAGAGAGAGAGAGAGAGAGAGAGAGAGAGAGAGAAAGAGAGAGAGAGAGAAAGAGAGAAGAATGACCTAGGCGCAAATATGCATGGAAAGAATAAAAGAGAAAAACATCATAGGGCAGTATATCTGAGCAATTCAGGGGTTAGGTGGTAAGATATACACTTACAATTAATTCAGCAAAAATCAGCCTTTAATCCCCAGTGGGACTCAGGAACTCTGCTTCCAGTGGTGATCTTTATTTTCTCTGTGTGTCCTCTGGATTTATACTTCACACGATACTCCAGACAGATATTTCAGCATCACCATCCGTCTGCTGCTAGATGATACCTTGCAAGGGATGGATCTCACAAGAGGGGGGGGGTGGGGCGGGTGGGGAATAATAGAAGAAAAGGAATAGTATAAAACCTTTTAATAAAATCTATCTAAAAAACAATAAATAATATTCAACTCACATGCTGTGAATCGAATTCAGCCAGTTGAGAGTTTAAGTGAGTCTCTCACACTCGTGTCCGTAGAACGCCGGTTCTCTGCACTGTTGTTGTGTGTGGTTACTTCCGCATCACGTGCTCCGGCTCCGGCTCTCGCGAAACTCTATCTCCCACTGTAGTTAGTACGCTGCCTTTGCTCCGTTGCATAGGATTTATTGTTTTTTAGATAGATTTTATTAAAAGGTTTTATACTATTCCTTTTCTTCTATTATTCCCCACCCGCCCCACCCCCCCCCCCCTCTTGTGAGATCCATCCCTTGCAAGGTATCATCTAGCAGCAGACGGATGGTGATGCTGAAATAGCTGTCTGGAGTATCGTGTGAAGCATTTTTCTACTGAATACACGCTGTTTTTTGTACCTTTGAGTATATATATATATATATATATATGTTGCATAATGTTGTTACAGTTGCATTCAATGCTATTACTTTATGCTTTTTCATACCAAAAACAGCAGCTTCATCGTATTGTATTGTATTGTATGTCTTTATTTATATAGCGCCATTGATGTAGATAGCGCTTCACAGTAGTAATACATGTGGTAATCGAATAAATAACAGATAATATAAATAACAGATCATGGGAATAAGTGCTTTAGACATAAACATAACATTAAGGAAGAGAAATCCCTGCCACGAGGAGCTTACAATCTAATTGGTAGGTAGAGAGAACGTACAGAGACAGTAGGAGGGAGTTCTGGTAAGTGCGTCTGCAGGGGGCCAAGCTTTATGTATCATGTGTTCAGAATGTTCACAGTGTTATTCGTATGCTTCTTTAAGCAAGTGTGTCTTAAGGTGGGTCTTAAAGGTGGATAGAGATGGTGCTAGTCGGGTACTGAGGGGAAGGGCATTCAAGGGGTGTGGGGCAGTCAGTGAAAAAGGTTTAAGGCGGGAGAGGGCTTTAGATAAAAAGGGGGTAGAAAGAAGACATCCTTGAGCAGAACGCAAGAGTCGGGATGGTGCATAGCGAGAAATTAGGGCTGAGATGTAAGGAGGGGCAGAAGAGTGTAAAGCTTTAAAAGTGAGGAGAAGAATGGAGTGTGAGATGCGGGATTTGATCGGAAGCCAGGAGAGGGATTTCAGGAGGGGAGATGCTGAGACAGATCTAGGAAAGAGTAGAGTGATTCTGGCAGCAGCATTTAGGATAGATTGTAGGGGAGACAGGTGAGAGGCAGGAAGGCCGGACAGCAGGAGATTACAGTAATCAAGACGGGAGAGAATGAGGGCCTGAGTCAGAGTTTTAGCAGTCGAGCAACAGAGGAAAGGGCGTATCTTTGTTATATTGCGGAGGAAAAAGCGACAAGTTTTAGAAATGTTTTGAATGAGAGGGGCGAATGTGAGAGAGGCTTGATTAAGTCCATAGAAATAAATGCCTTAGATCTCAGCTGACAGCAAAAATGGTTTCCTACCTAACTGGATCAGTGAGTGAAGCGAAGACATCAACTAGACTTTGTAGACATTTTGAGTGTGTAATTTTTGGTTTTGTCTGTTTGTTTGTGTGTTCTCTCTCCACAGATCTTCACTGGGTCTGATGAAATTTTGAGGGTACATTCCTGCCATTCTAACTTAGATCTGCCAGAGGTTTCAACCAAATAGACGGCTGTCCAATAGGAAAGCTTCTTCTCCTGCTCCAGTCACATGGTCCCAGCTCCCGCGCGGGCTCCACATGACCGCTGATGCTGCCCCACCGCCCCCGCACCTCTGCTTACCTGTTCAGATGTCCGTGCGGGCTTCCAGTAGGTAAGTAAGAGATACTTTTCAACTACCCTGACATTACCCGAATACCCGGCGCCGGGTCCACTTTCCAGCTGGCGGGTCCGGGTAAATTCCGGGTAGCTGAAAAGCTGGCGGGTAACGCCGGGTACCGGGTAGTACCCGGTACATCACTAGTCAGGATAACTGTCCATACATCGCGGCCTCCTTGAGTTGTGTGTCCTTTTTTTGTTTTTACGTTTCGGACAGTTTGTTACGAATGAGTGTCATTGTTACATGGAAGCGATTTGCAATTGGTGATACTATATTAACCGGATTTCTTTTCAAGTGGCAGTAATAAATGGGAGAGTTGAAGTGGTATTAAGTATTTACATTTTTGTTTGACTTTAATACAGTGCTTGATCGTTGTGTGACAGACAATAGCAGGACTTTCTGGACAACTCTGTTGTCGGTGCCTCGACTGTCAGTGGAAACTAGGCTTATTTATTGGCTTTACAAAAAACAAAAATAGGAGCGCATGAAAACGACGACGGTCAGCTTGTGTTGCTGTTGGAGCCAAGCCTGCCACGAGGAGCACAAGGAAGAATTTTAGTGCTTAAGGTCTGTTTTTTTTCCAACATCTAGCTTTCCTAGCACCTCTTCCTCCCTGTTACAACTAGGGGTTGTGCTTTTGGGTGTTTACATCCATTATTCCTATGTGGCTAGGGCTCTGGTGCAATTTATTTGTGTCATTTGAGACAAGGTTAATTATTTATTGTTGAATTATGTGTATTTTTGTATGATGAATTATCTTTCTTGATAAAATATATGTATTAATTCTGGCTTCCTTTGGTTTCATTTTCATGCGCTCCTATTTTTGTTTTTTGTATTGCTGAGTATGCCCCGCTGATCACGGGAGATTGGGAGCTGCGGGGTGACACCGGGTAGCCGAGAGGGGGGTCGTTTGGAGAGACAGCGCGCTCAAATACAATATTATTGTATAATAGCACACAATAGTATGAGAAATCAATTGCCCAGACATTACCATTTTTAACTGAAGTTTGAGACTAGTAGGACAATTTGTGGACCAAATCCGCAAATTGATGGCATTTTTGCCCGTGTTTCATTCCGTGCTATGAATCTTTGTCCTATTAGTTTTGCTCACTCATCTCACAACACGGTAAAAATATAACGTTTTCCTACTACACAGGGTACTTCTTACAGGAAAAAAAAAAGCAATTCTAAAGAGGAATCAGTCCTTCTTAATGAAAGAGTACAACACAATTACCAGGGAAGGAAGTCTCATTTCCTTTTGAGGCATCTGTCCAGGGAGAACAATTGGACTTTGAGACATATTTCTAAATGTAGCATCTCTCTGTTCAGTGCTTGAGAGTTCCTATTGTAACATGCAGTAAGGATTCCACCGGAGGTGCAAAATGTGACAAATACTCTGACCCTCATTTTCTGTTATAGTAATACTTCCAGTATGGTACTGTACTTTCATAGTTGGTACAATTTCAGTTTGCTATTAAAAATATAATAGAAATGTGATGTTTCTGCATCTGTATCTGCCCAAAGTTCTATATTGCATAAGAACTAAAGTCTCTTTAATAGCAGACAGGTGAGAAACATGATGCAAAGGGGGCTTAAGGCTAATGGAAAGGCTCCTGGAGCAGTTTCCCCA
This sequence comes from Ascaphus truei, assembly GCF_040206685.1. Lineage (NCBI taxonomy): Eukaryota > Metazoa > Chordata > Amphibia > Anura > Ascaphidae > Ascaphus > Ascaphus truei. Next base: position 56,555,537 of record NC_134486.1, on the reverse strand, counting down.
TTGGGATAGACTTACGGTGGGTAAAATGAGTATAATACTTACAATAACTTCAGAAATGGCACATATTCCATTTCTACAATATAAACAAACATTTACCTGACCTATATATAGTAAAATGAAATTATGACACAGCGTAAACAGTATTTGCCAAGTCACATTCATTTCTGAAATCATAAGTCCAGGTTATACCGAATGGCAATAACAAGGATAGGGCAAAGGGCCCCACGCTCCTCTCATAAGGCAATGCAGGAATGTGATAACTTAGGTGGCATTCACTAATATGCTTTTCGTAGTGTGTCATTTTAAAACCTACTGACATAGATACACATATTAAAAATAATCCAGAGGTGCCACATGGCTGCAATGTAAATATCTATAAAGTATCCTTAATATGATTGAGGAGTTCTCAGTGATTCCTTTTTTCATTATTCAAAGCAGGGGTGTTAAGATCAGTGCCTTAGGTCTATTTACAGGTCAGGATTGCAAGGTTTAACTCATATGTAACGAATCAGGCTTGCCTTCATTATCAATAAGAACACGTTCTTACTTTCACTTTGTATTTCCCAGAAACCCTGGCCTCTTGGTAACCCTCGACGACTGGACTTGAACCCGCCTGATTAAAAGCTTACATGTGTAATGTGTAGCCCCCTGTAAACAGCACAGGCTATACCTATCTTCCTTCTACTGTGATAAGCCCTGTTAAGATCAGGCGCCAGTAATCATTATGGGTTTTCCCCCTTCATAGCCCTATCCTGAGTGGTAGACGCAGGCCTGGACTCTGCTGCAGGCGTGAGCAAGAGGGGAGGTTCTGCTGACACCACGAGGGGTGGGGCTAGCTCTATATTTAGCAGCCAACTCCGGTGAGTAGTTTCTTCTTCTTTCTTCTTCGTCCGAGAGAGTAGTTAGAGAGAGTTCGAGTGAACAGTGATATCGAGAGTCTGGAGTTGCCGGTTATTATGCCGTGAGCCCAAGAATCCTGCGGAACGGTCCGAGGAGTATCAGGAGGCTGCGGTCTCACCGGTGCAGAGTGCCGGAAGAGAGAGAGAGAGGACCCGAAGCAATCAGCGTCTATAGGTAGAGCTGATAGAATTATAGACTTGGTGGACAATGCCCTCACCCCACTGCCAGGGGTGATGGGGAGAATTCAAGACCCACCTCGAGGCTAACCTCGGGGGTGGGCCACGGGGTATTGAAGCCCTAGCTCAGACCATCCTGTCGGAGGAGTGACTTGGAGGGAAGGAGAGGAGGAATTATTTGGGCGGAGGCGAGCTGTGTATAACCCGTCCTGGCTATTGTGTTGCGGCTGTTGGAAGCCTTATCGTTGGGATATTGTTACTCTGTCAAATAAAGAGACTATTCTTCATCCGTAAAGTGTGTGTGACTTTGGAGAGTATTACCCTGGGACCCGAGGGGTTCTTCTATACCGGTCCTATCCCATTACCCTGGGAGTATAGAAGATGGAGGCGCTGCACCACTAAGAGATCATGGAGGCTATCACCCCAGAAGCCCGGTCCTGGCTCCCCACAACATCGCGGGAAGCTCAGGCCCTCCTGTTCCTCACAGGTACGCACCACACCGCATGTAATCTGCCCTCATGTACCCTAGACACCACCGTAGAGTCTGGGGGGTGGGGGGGGGGGGGGGGAAGCAGGGTTACAAATGCATGAATTATTTATTTTAAATATATATTCTTGATACTGCATTCAAATATTATTTGTATTGTTAAACCAATACGTAAATGGGGAGAGGGAGGGAGAAGGGACAACTTACATGTTATAACTGTCAATTATTGTGATAGTCAGGAACAGAATACTAGCCATCCATGTCTGGATTCAAAGTTCTTAAAATAATGTCATGGGTGGTACGGTATACTTGGGAATATTAATCTAATACAGCGAACAATTGTTTTACAAATGTCCATAACTAATTAGCATTGTCCTTATAGTCAAAGTAGCATTGCTAAGAGAAATAATATAACACATTACAAATATTGATCTTTGAGATAGCAAGTAATGGGGCTGGATTTGCTTTCAAAGAGGATAATTCAGGGCTCATTTCCAACTGAAGTAAGATTGCTAGAGAATGTTCAATGTTGCAGTGATCTGGGCTGGAAATAAAAGGAGCTATAAGAAAACTCATAATTCAGCAAAATATAGCAGTAAATATTTTCCCTACAAATATATTCTTTGGAATGTCCTCCATTGATTAGGAAACACTAAATACTTCTGATGAATCTTTGATCTACATTACAAGGTTTGAGATTCAGGTTACTTTTGCCATTTGGATACTTGGTTGATGACATCCCAATGACTTTACTTTATGGAAGAGTTGCCCGCTGGCTACACTGCCCACGCTGGTCACACTGCCCACGCTGGTCACGCTGGTCACACTGCCCACGCTGGTCACACTGACCACGCTGGTCACACTGCCCACGCTGGTCACACTGCCCACACTGGTCACACTGCCCACGCTGGTCACACTGCCCATGCTGGTTACACTGCCCACGCTGGCCACGCTGCCCACACTGGCCACGCTGCCCATGCTGCCACACTGCCCACGCTGGTCACACTGCCCATGCTGCCACACTGTCCACGCTGGCCACACTGCCCACGCTGGCCACACTGCCCACGCTGGTTTTTGTCAAGTCAGTGATACATGAAACTCTTAATATATTCAATGCCATTAGTTTGGGTGATTGCATAGTGAAATAACATGATTGTTCAGAAAACACTGAGCGAACAGTGGAAGCAAAAATTCATCATATTTTTATCTTTCCTTTCAAGCTACAGAAATAGCTTTACTGTGTAATTGGTGTAGGGGGCTAAGCTTTATAGATAGATTGTTTTTAAGCCATGTACTCATTGGATTTTACACGAAAGCAGTAGTATTGTTTCTAGGGTTTATTGGGCTTTGTACAATACAAATATAGTCATGCTTTGCAAGAGTGGCTTTTTATATTTCTAAAACAATAGGATAATTTTAGTGGTCTACATAAACCAGTGAAAACTGAGGTAAAATAGTGGCAACGCTCCACATGCACCAAGGAGCCCACAGGTACCACAGAAAGGACACGGCACCGTGTAAATAGACATAATCTAGCTAAACCCTTTATTGCAAGACTATTCCAGACAGAGGAAAAAACATTTCAACTTCTTATAAGAGAGTACCCGACTCTGGCTTACTCAATGTGCTTCATCTGGGTCTTCACCTCAAAGGGCCATCAGAGTCCATGAAGTCATGAAGGCAATACAACTCCACAGGATTATCTAGCCAAGTGTTGAAGGCCATATTGCCAGGTTGTGTGTTACTCAAACCTGAATACCTTTGTTATATATTATACCCTGGAGAAAATGTGTGTTCCCCTGATTTGGAACACAACACTTAATACAGAATCAAAAAATATGCTCTACCAAAAGATGACTAATTGCAGTCCTTTAAACCACCTACTGTGTCTTTGAGCAGTAAACACAAAATACCTCTAAGAGAACTACAACATGTTCCATAAATGTGGCGCTCTAGCATCACAAGCATTTTTTGGCAGATATTTGATTCTAAAATGCCATGGCATAATGTCTAAAACAATAATCATATGCCAAGTCATTTGTCAAGCTCAAGTACTTTTTTTAATCTTGTTAACCCAACTTGTTCTAGGCACTTTTTCGGCATTGAAGATGTTATTCAAGTATTTTGTTCAATTGAATGCTGTATGGTCTGGCCCCACTTAGATTTATTGGTTGCTTTCTGCTTCTGAATGTGGTATACTGCATCTTCTATTAGAAAGTACCTTGGTAGCCAGACCACGCTTGGGCAAGAAGCCCGAAGGTAAATGGCATCAAATGGAAACTTTGGTGTTTGTAGATTATATACTAAGTAAAGATGTTCCCATCATCATACATTACAATAATGTAACACACGACTGGGGACTTAAAGCAGCAAAACTTGAAAAATCCTGTTTTTTTTTTTAATAAATCAGTTCTGTAGTATTAGTATTTTTTTTAACTCCTAATTAATATTAGATAATAATACTGTCTGCATTTTTTTTAAACTCCTAATGCCATTGTTAATGATTTTTGTAATGTACTGATCATTATTTGGATGCTACAGCAACCATTTAGAAAGTCACATCCCCTTCCTCTTTTGAAACAGGCCTCACATGCACCGTTTGGAGTTCTGTCCTATGGCAACAAAGTATCACTAACAGATCTGTTGCTGTGTTCCAAACAGCAGACTGTCTATTACTCTGAAAGTTCTAACAATAATGTGTTACACTTAGTAATATAATGTTACATATCAGCTGCAGAATGTCACAGAGTGCCGCACAAAGATAGAAGGCCGCCATTTCGTTAGGCACACAATCAGGATTTTTACAGATTTATAACAGGAGCACCAAACGATTGCCAGCTTAGGTAAGAATGTAGAATTATATATTGTCACATGCTTTACATATAAAAATAAAAAAATAAGGGGGAAAGTAGTATTGCTGCTTTAAGGGTTTTGCATAAGAGCATAAATATCACTGATCACTAGTGGAAAACAGTGGTAACTTCTTTTAGGGCAAACAAAGGGTAATTTTATTATTCCTCTCTATAAAATTGCAATGTAAAGATCAACAAGCACATTCTTCAGCACATCTTCAGTGAAAGACATGTATGAACACAGTAACGTTTACTAGAGTAAAAACAAATCTGCTTGTGGCAAAAACCTGGATATCTTTTACTTATAGTTAATAATAATCATAACTTTATTTCATTTAGCGCCTTTCTTCCAAATGGTCTCAAAGTGCTTAACAATTACAGTATAGAGTGTGGTACGCAGCACATAGGAATTTTACAGTCACAGCCCCTGACCAGATGAGTTCACAATCTAGGGAGATAAAGTGATTTGCCCAAGGTCACAAGGAGCTGACACCAGGAACTGAACCAGGTTCCCCTGATTCAAACTCAGTGTCCTTGTTTTCAGAGTCTGTGTCTATATTGAGCCGCTCCCTCTCCGAAGCAGGAAAAAACCAGAGCAGAAAATGGTGCAATGCATTAAAGTAAAACAATCTGGTTATTGATACTTTAGCCCTTTTATGTTTCATCATGTAGAAATAAGGCAGATATCTTCAGCCTCCAATGACTAGTAGTGAGATGGAATTAATATATATTTTTTTTTTACTAGGGAGTAAAAGTGATAGATTTTCAGCTAATTATCAGGGAACCTCGTTGCTCAGTGTTTCCAACCCTGAAACATACAGATGAGTGGCAGAAGACCCACTTTGCCTACTCTGCCCATCTTGCTCTTTGTTGTGAAACCTCAGAACCTATTCGGTCCTTTGGTTTCTGTCATGTTTAGGATAACATTGTGTCTATCCCAAGCTTTATTGTAATCCCCTTAATGTGTTAGTTAGCCTTCTCCACCTCTGTATTAGGCTGGGGCCATGGCGCCTTCGCCTGCGCGGAGGCGTGCGGAGGCTGTGAAGTGACCCGTGTGAAGCGGGTGCTTTCCCTGGCCATGGTGGACAGGCCGTGAGGAGTGTGCCTAGGGGCATCATGGTGCTGGTTCGCGTGACCGGCCTGTCACGCCAAGAAATCAGTTTCAAACTGATTTCTTGCGCAACGCGCGCCCCCTCCCGCCCGCGCGCCGCATGGACGCGATCACTGCCTTAAGGTAATCTGATCGCTCAGCGTGCGGACCCCTCCGCACGTTCTGCGGCACCATGGCCCCAGCCTTAATCTGCAGCCTTCCAGGAACTCACCACCTGTCCCATAAGGAAGTTCTTCCTCACATTTACATCGCCTCTTGTTCTAGAACGTAGAAAATATACTTCCCCCCTGCACCTTGTTAAATCCATTCCTATATTTGTGATGGTGACAGGAACCTCCTTAATAGCTATGAAGATAGGTTTCCAGTGAGACAAAAAACTTAAGTAAATCCTACTATAGAGGTTATTCATGAAACTGCGATAGTGTCAATCAGGGAGGACACTATCGCACGGAAACTTCTATCAAAGCCAATAGGCACAATCACAGTTAACCCCCTATACGAAAGCATTGTCTGATTTCAGATTTATCAAAGTTTTCCTAGTGCTACAAGCAGTACACACCTGCTTAACGAAGCATGAGTAGCTCTGTGGCTGCTACTTTACACCTCATACGTAAAACTTGGCCCCTTGCACTTACCAGAACGCCCTCCTACTGTCTCTGTACGTTCTCCCTACTGTACGTACCAATTAGATTGTAAGCTCTTCAGAGCAGGGACTCATTTTCTTAATGTTACTTTTATGTCTGAAGCGCTTCTTCCCATTATGTGTTATTTATATTATCTGTTATTTACATGATTGTCACGTGTATTACTGCTGTGAAGCGCTATGTACATTAATGGCGCTATATAAATAAAAACATACATACAGATAAGTTTCTACCCAGACAATCAAATTATTAGAATTCTATCATGGAGGAAGTGGTTTAAAAAATGTTAGTAGGACAATTAGATCTCAAATTCAGTATTGAATGGGAAAATTATCTCATGTTATTTAAGACATCGAATGATTCGGGAAAGGAAGACTTTATAAATGTCTTGTGAGAATCCTAATAAACGTTGTTCACTGTCATGGAGTGCACTGCAGGCCTCTCTAAAACAAAAATGAATGTTAAACATACAGTTATTTTTAATGGGTGGATATTTTTCAGTGAACTCAATTGGCATAAACAGATGATATAATGCATTTGCAATACATGGTTAGTCATCATTTAGTAGTTAGATTAATAGGATCAAGTAATATAAATGTCCACCAGGTGGCACTGCTGCTAGCTACACTGACTTGTATTTGCTCTTTGACAGTCACTCTGAGGCTGCGCTTATAGTGCCGGCGACGTCACGTCAAAACAAATTTATTGACGCCATCTTGTGCGCTTATAGTAGGCGTGATGCGACGGCTTGGTAAGGATTGCTAGAAGTCACTCCAATTTGATTTTTCCAGCGACCGCAGCGTGACGTCAGCGTCACCGTTGCAGCGACGGCGCTATAAGTGCAGCCTGAAGTGTCTAACGACATCATTTTTTTTTGTTTCACACTTTTTTATTGAGATTTTACAGGGAAACGCATACATAATAATATATCACAGATCTAGGTAGAGGGGGAAGACCGCCACGACACATGGCTATGTGCCAAGCGGAGGAGGCATAGCTAGAGTGACTTCAGAGGAAGCGTTCTCTTTCCCAGATCTAACGGCCATGCCCACCTGCCGCGCACCCCCCCAGGCGGGCGGGCGCGCACCCAGGGAGCCAGGTCTACGTTTCCCCTTTGGTACGAGAAAGAGGGGGGTAGAAGGTTGGACTAAGGGGGGAAGAAACGGAAAAAGGAGAACAAGAAGAGAAGGGAAGGGGTGGGAAGAGAAAGGGATGGGTGTGGGGAGGAGGATGAGAGGGGGAGGGGACACCCACCTCCCCCCCCCCCCTCCGGAGGCCCCGCCCCGGCCAGGTTCCAGGACGATTCTTAATGACGCCAACATCCAGCGTTTTCGTTTTTAGTCGTAGGGCCATTAATCTCAGATTTTGTTGAATTTATCAACATCTTGTTTCAAAAGAGCTGATAGCAGCTCCATTGATCTGACCTCCCTTATTCTGGCCAGCACCATTTGTTTGCTAGGCGGTTTGATCTGCTTCCATTTTGCAGCAATTGCGCAGCGAGCTGCTGTTAGGATGAACGATACCAGTTTTTTGGATGAGTTAGGGAGATACTCCATAGGTTTTGCTAATAAGAATGTAAGTGGAGTCAGCTGGACCTCTAATCCCAATGTCTCCTCCACCAGGGAGTGTATCATACTCCAGAACGGCCGAATACCCGGGCACGAATAATGACAGTATTTTAACATATCTCTAAAATCCGTGGCTAAGCTTTATTATGCTAGAAAGCGTATGACGTAAAGAAGAGAACTGAAGACACTTATGATAGGATAGATATGCATCAGTGACATTTTTGTATAAAAACCCTGCATTATTCTTGAAAAACAGAATAATGTGCACGCTCTATTAGCAGAATTGTGCTTCTTGTTTTTGCGGATCTATGCTTGTGATGCTTGTGAAGTATCTTCTAAGAATGTGCATTTGGGCACAGGTGTACTAAGTGGTGCTATTGACTTGAATAGGCTGTAAGGCAGCTGAAGGTTTATGGCAAAAAATACTCACCCAGATGTCATTCTTTAAATATGGCACTGTTATTGCTGTATTTTTTCATTGAGAGGTAGCAATTTTAAAGTGCATGCATTTAACAATTACAAGCACATTTTGTGTATATTCCTTTAAAAATACATTTATTACCTCATGTAACAGAGAATGTATTGTGAAATCCTAGATGATTCAATTCACCCCAATTTGTGACCTGAGATCGCACATGTAAAGGAAAAATATCTTGATAAGTGTCCTGCTGGGGACAGCAACGTCAATTCCTGTTATGGTGGAAATAAACCTTCAATTCTTCAAGATAATTTGAGAGTGCTGACTTTCTGCACATATCGTGTATCTTTCTTAGCCCCACACCTCAACAGTATCAAAACGCATCATGGAATCATGATTGATTTTATAAATAAATATATATATATATATATATATATATATATATATATATATATATATATATATATATATATATATATAGTCAGATAAGGCAGTTGGCACTCCAATAGGTGCTGTTAAGCCACAGGTGCACGTCCCATATAGAGAATGTAGTTATACGTTACCGTTCCAAGGATTGGTAAACAAGAGACAGCACTCAATGTTGAAGATCAAAGTGTATTAGTGAAAGCAAAAATACATCCAGAAACCCCGGGTTTCTGGATGTATTTTTGCTTTCACTAATACACTTTGATCTTCAACATTGAGTGCTGTCTCTTGTTTACCAATCCTTGGAACGGTAACGTATAACTATATATATATATATATATAAATGTAAATACAACTGTATGCTCATCTGAATGTCTTAGGCAGGTCTGCAACCCCGCCTTTCCCCATTATCACCCAGCACACAGCACTTCCACTGCAGCAAGAGATTCTGGGAAATGACATGCAAATGAGCACACAGTGCCACTTTTTGCTTCAAAAACCATTTTTAACATGGTTCCCTATAGGCTTAAGCTTGCTGCATGGTCACAGCTTTGAGCACAGCCAGGGTTAAGGTGCATACCCAGAAAACCCACCCACAGACAGCTGTTTCGACCTTAATGGGTCTCATCATATATATATACACAAAAAATATAAAACAGCGCTAGAATGAACAAAATCTAATAAAAATTACTCTGATGACTAAAATATTAACAGAAGGAACCTATACTGCTCCTGTAAATAGAAAAATAACTAAACACAATAAAATATACTCAGTCCTTGTATAAAGTCCAAGCAAGAAATAAAAAATCAATGATCCAAAGTGGAGATTTGGGAGTTCCTGGCAGCCTTCCCCAACAAGGGAAACTGATCCCAGAGATAATCTGTAAAATATAAAAGGGAACGGAAAAGAGAGGCGCGCTCTCCTGGTGTAATATTGCTTGAATAATTTATTACACTAATAAAATCAATTGTGGTTCAACTCACAACGGCTGATAGCTCGCAGATTTGAGTATAATACTCAGGCAGTCCCCAGCTCGGCTGAACATACTCCTCACTGTCTCTCCGCGTGCAGTTCGCGTTGTGCGTCTTCCGCTTTGCCAATGACCCGGAAGTGAGATCAATACACACCCAGCGCAGTCCCAGGCTCCGCTGTGGGTGGGATCGTGGCTGTAGCACTCAGATCACTCTCTCCAATCCACAGCCAGTCAAAAGGATGATTAGGTTGAACCACAATTGATTTTATTAGTGTAATAAATTGTTCAAGCATATATATATATATATATATATATATAGCGCCCGACAAACTGGGCCAAAACCCACTCGCCCCCCAAAAAAATGTCACTCTCCCCTGACAAAGCCACATTGGAGAAACGCGTAGGGTGTACTCTAGCAGTGAAAGATTCAGTGAGAGACTGAATTTCCACCACGGAGCCGGAGTCTGCAGTAGAGCCGGGATCCCGCGAGACAACGTGATGACGCGATGACCACGTAATGCGGAAGTGATCGCGGGTGAACGCCGGTGCTGGATTCAGTGTAGTACTGAGTGTGAGAGACCCAGTTCAATACTCTCAACTGTGCATTTCCCACTTACAAAGTGTGAGTGCATTACCTGTAAGGTATTTTATAAGTATTGTTGTTAAACGATTTTGCACTATACAGTATAGCCTTTTTCTCCTTGCCTTGTCCCCTAAACGGGAACCATCTCTGAGATGGAAGCTGTCTATCTAGGTTAATTACAAATGACCAGGGGATCCTGTTGCTGCAGCTACCAGAGAGTGTGGGAGATCTTCTTTTGGATGAGACAAGAACCCCAAGCTGTGTTCCCTGTCCCCTAAGTGGACTAAAGGCATATATTTATCGACCTAACTGTAAGTGCATATCTTACCATTTCTTGGATATCCTTATTTGGATATACTACCCTATGATTGTTTCTCTTTTCTTTTCCCCACATGTCTGCGCCAAGGTCATTCTTCTGACATTTTCTATAACGCCACATGTGGAGCCGTGGACCTAATTGGCAGCAGGTTGTGTAGGGAAATGTAACAGTAAGGATTTACACCTCTCTCTGTGTGTGGTATTTCAATTAGAATTTTTAGTTTGTTTTAAGGTGCACTGTTTGTATCTTGTCTGATATATATATATATATATACACAGTGGTTGACAAATCACCCAAAAATCTACTCGCCGAACCAAAAAATCTACTCGCCACCTAGTACCGCCCTGCTTGGTGTCGGCCATGAGGAGGTCGCCACGGGGTCAAATCCAGTCGTCACGGGCCTGTATTTTAATGGATTTGTCGAACACTGTATATACACACGCACGCACGCACGCACGCACGCACGCACACACACACACACACACACACACACACACACACACACACACACACACACACACACACACACACACACACACACACACACACACACACACATCCATGTATATGTCTCTTACTGCATATATTAAAGTAATTACATACCACAATTACTAAATGTGGTACAGGGTTTTACCTTAAACAGTAACTGGTAGTTTGCCAAATGTCACAACACCTACATCTTTTCTAAAGAAATTCACAGCCACCCAATTTCAAAGCCATTACACTTCATACAGTACGTTGCTATTTGCAAACCACCTTGCTTAAAGCTGCAGTCCAAGCAATATCCAGTACATCAGAAATTTTAGCAGTTCTCTCTCACCTTACTGCCCAAACACAGAGAACCTGAACAGAACCCAGGGGATCCAAACCCGGGGCACCGGAACCTAACCCAGTCCAAGCTCAGAAAAATTCCAAGATTATTGCACCCCTTTTCATCCTCTCTCTCTCCCCTTATCCTCTCACCCTCACCCCCCTCCTCTCTCAGCCCCTTCCTGTCTCACCCCCTCCTTTCTCACCCCCTCCCCATCTCCCACCCCCCTCCATTCATCCTCTCACCCCCCTTCATCCTCACCCCCCTCCCTTCATCCTCTCTCACCCCCCTCCCTTCATCCTCTCTCACCTCCCTCCCTTCATCCTCTCTCACCCCCTCCCTTCATCCTCTCACCCCCTCCCTTCATCCTCTCACCCCCTCTCTTCATTCTCTCTCACCCCCTCCCTTCATCCTCTCACCCCCTCTCTTCATTCTCTCTCACCCCCTCCCTTCATCTTCTCTCACCCCCTCCCTTCATCCTCTCTCATCCCCTCCCTTCATCCTCTCACCCCCTCTCTTCATTCTCTCTCACCACCTCCCTTCATCCTCTGTCACCCCCTATCCCTTCATCCTCTCTCATCCCCCTCCCGTCATTCTCATCTCCACTGGATAGCCACACACACACACACACACACACACACACACACACACACACACACACACACACACACACACACACACACACACACACACACCAGAACAAATACAAATAGGACATAGACAGGACAGAGGAAGAAGCAGGACACAGACAGGACACAAGCAGGACAGAGGCAGAGACATAACACAGACAGGACAGAGGCAGAGACAGGACACACAGGCAGGCAGGACACAGACAGGAAACACCGGACACAGGCGGGACAAAGGCAGAGGCAGGACACACAGGACACATGCATGACAGAGGCAGGACACACAGGACACAGGCAGACAGGACACACAGGACACAGGCAGGACAGAGGCAGAGGCAGGACACAGGCAGGCAGGACACAGGCAGACAGGACCCTGGCAAGCAGGACACACAGGACACAGCCATGACAGAGGCAGAGGCAGGACACAGGACACAGGCATGCAGGATACAAGCAGGACGGACACAGACAGGCAGGACACAGGCAGGACAGAGGCAGAGGCTGGACACAGAAAGGACACACAGGACACAGGAAGGACAAAGGCAGGACACAGACAGGAAACACAGGACACAGGACACAGGCAAGCAGAACACAGGACACAGGCAGACAGGAGACACAGGCAGACAGGGGACACAGGACACAGGCAGACAGAAGACACAGAACACACAGGACGCAGGAAGGCAGGAGACACAGGACACAGGCAGGCAGGACACACAGAGACAGGCAGGACACACAGGACACAGGCAGGCAGGATACACAGGACATAGGCAGGCAGGACACAGACAGGCAGGAGACACGAGCAACAGCCCTGCTCTCTCCCTTCTCGGGGGAAATCCCACGATTCTAGAGACTTAATACCGGACACCAGGCAACCATAGGGACAGAATTAAGCACCGGTTCGGCGAACTTGGGAAATTCGAGGTACAGGTTCGCATGAACCGGTGCGAACCAGCTGAATCCCACCACTGTCCTACGTGTTTTTTTTAAATAAATTAGTTCTCTACTATGAGAAAATAGTTGTAGCAACAACTCTGGATGACATTTTTTACGTATTATAATGTAACAAGCCTTTTTTGTTTCTATAGCAACCATTTACAAAATCACATCCCCTTCCTCTTCTGAAACAGGCTCTGGCACACCCCTTTTTGAGCCCTGCCCTCTCTCTAGCAGTGCACCAATTGTATCTAATGACTGCCTGGTCACATGATCTCCCCCACAGAACTTTGTATCTTGGGTCCTCTCCTGTATTGACAGTCATTTAGTGAACCCCCCGAGTCTAATCTTCACCGATTGATCACAGGAGAACAGATCGATCGGCAGCTTAGCTAATTACTTATCATGTGGATTGTATTGATGCTCATATTAAAGGGGGACATTTAAAAAAAATATATAATAATTTTAAAAGCAGCTTGGACTGTTGCTTTAAACAAAATATTATTACAAAGTGTAAACTCAACAGAAAGAAAAATCAGGTTAAGTTGGGTTTAAAGGTGCAGTTCCACCTAAAACCCATGCAAAATCATACCAGTGATTGGTTAATTTGTTAAATTGAGGGATTTGTACAATAAATTCACTACCTATCTGATTTATTTGACACAGTAAACATACCAGTGTCATTAATGCTGCATGAATGTGTTAAAAACAAATATACAATGTTAAATTGTAATGACTAATCAAGCAAAAAAAAAATAAAAAAACAGCCCAAGAGGGAGATACTAATAACTCTTATTTGTATCATGTGATTAATATATTGTGGCAATTACACCAGAGAGGACAAGAAACCACTAATAGAGCCAGTGTACAATTGGCTAAAAAAAACAAACGAAATACTTATTAATCAAAAATTAAAACTAATATGAGATAATACGTTAAGTAATCATATAGAGTCCGTGATTTAAGATGTGCTTGTTTTAGTATTGATGTCAATAAGTGAAAAATATGATTATTTTTCTTTTCAGCCCAAATGATACATCATTTAAAATGATGACTTGTCCATTCACTTCTTTTTCTACCGTTTCTTTATCTTTCTCAGCTCGTTCTAGTTTAAAATGAGTGAAATCATAGTTACACTGATAAAAGATAGCTTCCCCCTCCCCCCACTAATTTCAATGGGCATTATCGGCTACTCACAATGTAAATGCTTCGGACAATATACTATCTTGACAAAGGTCCACACTAGCACTGAAGCGTTGATCTTTGTACCTTTGCATTACTAACACTTTCTTTTTTTGCCAGGACCACTGTAGAGCCACCTTCTTTCTCCCCAGAACATCCCAGCATAACATACTGTAATAGCCCTGAAACAGCATGTGGAGCAGAAATTCTTTTTTTCATTAGTATTATTTATTCTTCCTGATCTCTAGAAGCTTCCATCTTTAAATGAGTTCATTTTTGCTTGATTTTCTTCAGCATAGGTGTTTAGCTCTCATCATTTGATGTTGGATAATCAAGGTTGCCAACACTCCGGGTTTGACCCGGAGACTACGGATTTCAGACAAGTGTCTCCGGACTACGGGTTTACCTGGAAAATCTCTGGGCAGAGGTAGCAGCAACCGGAAAAGTCTCGGGTTTAGCCTTCAATAGAAGGTGGCAATCCCGTAGATACTGTAAAACAGGGAAACTGCTGCACACCACATAGAAAATAAAAGAATACAACTACCGGTGCTCCTGGTTCAGGATTCTCTGTGATGATCCAGCTTACAATGAAAGGTGTAAAGAACAGGGCTCCACGGAATTTTGAACAACATGTAATGTGAGCTTGAGACAAAAGGTGGCACTGTGTGCTCATTTGCATGTCATTTCCCAGAATCCCTTGCTGCAGTGGAAGTGCTGTCTGCTGGGTGATAATGGTGAAAGTCGGGGTTGCAGACCTGTCTAAGACATGCAAATGAGCATACAGTAATATTTCCATTTGCTATATGCTTTACTGTGGAGGGTTTTTGTCACTTTTTTTTACCCACCATAACCTTAACTGTGTGTGTGTGTATATATATATATATATATATATATATATATATATATATATATATATATATATATAGAGAGAGAGAGAGAGAGAGAGAGAGAGAAGAGAGAGGAGAGAGCGCACGCCCCATAGTGTAAAACTGGGGCGTGCGCTCTCTCCTCTCTCTTCTCTGCAGATTCCCTATGGACGTGGGTAGTCCTTTTGAGAGCAGCCGGAGACCCCTTGCATCAGCATCCATTTATACCATTGGACTATACATTTGAGGACTGGTTTTTATCCTTTTTTTTGCTTTTTTGTTTTTTATCATATATATTTTTGTATTTTCAGTTTCATTATTTAATTGTTTATATATATATATATTCATATTGATTGTATGATATTGTACTTGTTTTACTATATTCATGCTTCTTTTTGTAATTGCTATACAGGCATCTAGTTAGGTAATTTGCCCTTACACAATTTATTTACATAATTAGTATAGTCCACTTTCATTCAGATTTATTTGAGTTCACTGACGCTGTAATATATATTTTTAGACTTACCTACACTTACCCTGAGCAGGTGCTGCTTCTTTCCTTGTTTGTCCTATATATATATATATATATATATATAGATAGGTTCCTTACCGAGTAGATCCAGGATCCCAAGATCACGAGGCAAGAAGCACTCCCTTGAGAAAGGTCCTGTGTCAAGGACCGAAACGTCGGGTTTATGTGCCGGTTTTTCTACTGAATACACGCTGCTTTTTGTACCTTTGAGTGTGCTGTCTCCTTCTTGCCTCGTGATCTTGGGATCCTGGATCTACTCGGTAAGGAACCTATCTATACATTACCTGTATGGGACAAGCACCTTTTTACCACATATGTGTGTGCCATCTGTTTATTTTTATTTTTATATATATATATATATATATATATATATATATATATATAAAACCATAATACTGAGTTAAGTTATGGTGAGTAAAAAAAGTGACAAAAACCCTCCACAGGAAAGCAAATATGCAAATATAACTGTATGCTCATCTGCTGGGTGATAATGGGGAAAGGCGGGGTTGCAGACCTGCCTAAGACATGCAGATGAGCATACAGTTATATTTGTATATATATATATATATATATATATATATATATATATATATATATATATATATATATATATATATATATATATGTGTGTGTGTGTGTATGTGTGTATGTGTGTATGTGTGTATGTATGTGTATATATATATATATATATATATATATATATATATATATAAAATCAAAAAATAAATAGATTATACCGTTCTGTGGCTAACGAAATGCTTTTATTTAGTTTAGTTAGCCACACAACGGTATCATCTATTTATTTTTTGATTATTGAAGCTCGGCTAACACGGTACTGATACCTCTATATATATATATATAAATTAGAACGGACTTAAGAAGATATTCAGGAGGACTTATAAGGAGGATTGCAACAAAGTAATTGTAGTATGTGAAACTGTAAGAAATAATTGAGCGAATGTGGACTGAACAGTAAATAATGGTCAATTTTTGGCACTTACAAAATCTGAAAGACACAGCTGGACTGAAAATGAATAGTTCAATGAAATCCCTCCATTATTCACTAGCTATAAGTAGTAGTCAAATTCAGTGCTAAAAATCATTAACACTCTTTGTGAAATACAATATATTTCTGTGTTTTATCAGTAAAAGCTTGAAGCACTTGAAAGTGATTAATAAAATGTGCACAGCCAACATAATGTTAGAACATCAAAGAGTATCTAATACTGCAAGCTGTCTGGTAACGGCTATTGAAATTCTAATTATTGCAGTTTCAGTTAAAAGCAGATCGTCCCTCCTTTGTAAGCACATCTGCTTTAATGATTCCGTTTTGCAGAAGAAATCCAAACATAACCATATCTTATCATTGAAGGTGCTATTGTAGATTAGAATTCTTATTTTAGTCCAACATGAGTGAGGCCACACAGGACCCATTTATTCATGTTTTGTTGAGGGGTTATTACCAGAATTGGATAATCGTTTTGTAATGCCGGTAATATGTGTCGCCATCAGATTAAAAAACTTGTAGCCCATCATTTAGCTATTGAAAAATATATCAAAAAGAAAATACCAGTGAAAATGTATTACGATTCAATGCAGATGTCCACCTAATCATGTTAGTGAGCCCTATAGGATTGATTAAATAAAAAATAGCTCTTAAAGAGAAGTTTTGCAAAGGCTGTCACTATATATATATATATATATATATATATATATATATATATATATACTAGCTGAGAGACCCGGCGTTGCCCGGGATGTAATTTTGGTGGGGCGTACGACAGGGTTAGGCTACCCCACCCCCCCTTGACAGCTAGGTGGGTGACTGAGTTGACTGAGTGTGTGGGTGACTGGGTGGGTGGGTGACACTTGACTGAGTGGGTGGGTGACTGAGTGGGTGGGTGACTTTGGGTCGGTTTGACTTTGGGTCGGTGGGTGGGTGACTTTGGGTCGGTGGGTGGGTGACTTGGGTCGGTGGGTGGGTGACTTTGGGTCGGTGGGTGGGTGACTTTGGGTCGGTGGGTGTGTGACTTTGGGTCGGTGGGTGGGTGACTTTGGGTCGGTGGGTGGGTGACTTTGGGTCGGTTTGACTTTGGGTCGGTGGGTGGGTGACTTTGGGTCGGTGGGTGACTTTGGGTCGGTGGTTGGGTGGGTGAGTTGGGTCGGTGGGTGACTGACTGGGTGGGTGAGTGGGAGACTGACTGGGTGGGTGAGTGGGAGACTGACTGGGTGGGTGAGTGGGAGACTGACTGGGTGGGTGAGTGGGTGACTGACTGGGTGAGTGGGTGACTGACTGGGTGGGTGAGTGGGTGACTGACTGGGTGGGTGAGTGGGTGACTGACTGGGTGGGTGAGTGGGTGACTGACTGGGTGGGTGAGTGGGTGACTGACTGGGTGGGTGACTGACTGGGTGGGTGAGTGGGTGACTGACTGACTGAATGGGTGGGTGACTGGGTGACTGACTGAATGGGTGACTGAGTGGGTGGGTGACTGAGTGGGTGGGTGACTGACTGGGTGGGTGACTGACTGACTGAGTGGGTGGGTGACTGACTGAGTGGGTGGGTGGGTGGGTGACTGACTGAGTGGGTGGGTGGGTGACTGGGTGGGTGGGTGACTGAGTGGGTGGGTGACTGAGTGAGTGGGTGACTGAGTGGGTGGGTGACTGAGTGGGTGGGTGACTGAGTGGGTGAGTGGGTGACTGACTGACTGAATGGGTGGGTGACTGGGTGACTGACTGAATGGGTGACTGGGTGACTGAATGGGTGGGTGACTGGGTGACTGAGTGAGTGGGTGATTGAGTGGGTGGGTGACTGACTGAGTGGGTGGGTGACTGACTGACTGAGTGGGTGACTGACTGAGTGGGTGGGTGACTGACTGACTGAGTGGGTGGGTGACTGAGTGGGTGGGTGACTGAGTGAGTCGGTGACTGAGTGGGTGGGTGGGTGACTGAGTGGGTGACTGGGTGGGTGGGTGGGTGACTGAGTGGGTGGGTGGGTGACTGAGTGAGTGGGTGGGTGACTAAGTGAGTGGGTGGGTGACTGAGTGAGTGAGTGGGTGACTGAGTGAGTGAGTGGGTGACTGAGTGAGTGGGTGGGTGACTAAGTGAGTTTTTGGGTGACTAAGTGAGTGGGTGGGTGGGTTACTGAGTGGGTGGGTGACTGAGTGAGTGACTGAGTGGGTGACTGAGTGAGTGGGTGGGTGGGTGACTGGGTGGGTGGGTGGGTGAAAGTGACTGGGTGGGTGAGTGTGTGGGTGACTGGGTGACAGTGCGTGGGTGGGAGATGGTGTGTGACTTACCTTGACCCCGTGGCATCTGGCTGGGGCAGGAGGTGAGTTCGGGAAGCTGGGGGGGGGGCAAGAGTGGCAGGAGTCCCGCGTCGCGCTTCCCCTCTCCGGTAGCGGCGCACGTGATGGGGAGTCCCGCGCCGCGCTTCCCCTCTCCGGTAGCGGTGCACGTGATGGGGAGTCCCGCGCCGCGCTTCCCCTCTCCGGTAGCGGCGCACGTGATGGGGAGTCCCGCGCCGCGCTTCCCCTCTCCGGTAGCGGCGCACGTGATGGGGAGTCCCGCGCCGCGCTTCCCCTCTCCGGTAGCGGCGCACGTGATGGGGAGTCCCGCGCCGCTTCCCCTCTTCGGTAGCGGCGCACGTGATGGGGAGTCCCGCGCCGCTTCCCCTCTCCGGTAGCGGCGCACGTGAGGGGGAGAGCAGGAGGCCCGGGCCGCGCTTCCCCTCTCCGGTAGCGGCGCACGTGAGGGGGAGAGCAGGAGGGCCGCGCCGCGATGGGGGAGGAGCCTGGAGTTTGCTGCTGAGCAGCAGGGCCGCGCTTCCTCCACGGCGCACGGTGAGGGTGATGGTGCGGCTGGGGATGTTGCGGAGCGTGGGGATTTGGGTGAGGTGGGGAGGGGGGAGAGAGTGAGGGGCACCGGGAGAGGAGGGGGGTGTGTGGAAGGTGAGCTGCGGTCCAACTGACGGGGGAGAGTGTGTGTCCCTGTGTGTGTGTGTCCCTGTGTGTGTGTGTCCCTGTGTGTGTGTGTCCCTGTGTGTGTGTGTCCCTGTGTGTGTGTCCCTGTGTGTGTGTGTCCCTGTGTGTGTGTCCCTGTGTGTGTGTGTGTCCCTGTGTGTCCTTTGGCCCGTCACTCCGCCTCAGGCCAATGAGAGGTGTGCGGGGGCGGACCAAGGGACCAATGAGATTTCCCCTAGGGACACCGGACATCCAGGCAGGCAGGCAGGCAGGCAGGCAGGCATACAGTGCTTTCACTAATATAGTATAAGATATATATATATATATATATACAAAACAAGATACAACCAGCGCAAATCTCAACAATATGTTAGCGCAGTAAAAATATATAAACCGCACTTATAGCCAAATCAGTCAATTTAAAAGAGGTACAAACTGCAGCCACATAGGTCTGCGGCTCCACAATTGCCGCCTGGAACGTATAGAGAAGATTGACCTAGGCGCAAATATGCAGGGAAAGAGAAAAAGAAAGGAACATCATAGGGCAATATATCTAAAAATCCAGATAATATAATGGTAAGATATGCACTTACACTATTGGAGCAAATAATAGCCTTTAATCCACTTAGGGACTCACGAACTCAGCTCCTGAAGCTTGTCCTTTTTCTGTATCTGGCCTCTGGGTCTTTGACGAAGCCGAGCTGGAGAAACGCGTAGGGCAAGCGTTGTAGGTGCAGTGAGAGACACGCCGAGAGACTGATCCGAACGGAGCCGAGGCGGTGCATTTTCAAAACAGCAGAGACTAAAATCTCGCGAGAGCCGAGCCAGGCCACGTGATGCGGAAGTAACCGCCGGAGTGAGGAGGGCTGGTAACCGGCGTTTTCTAATCACGAGTGTGAGAGACTCGCTAATACTCTCTATATTTAACTCACAGAATGTACAATCTGTGCTACAGATACACCGTGATTGCTGTTGCTGCTTCATGTGAATAACAATCCCAAAGACCCAGAGGCCAGATACAGAAAAAGGACAAGCTTCAGGAGCTGAGTTCGTGAGTCCCTAAGTGGATTAAAGGCTATTATTTGCTCCAATAGTGTAAGAGCATATCTTACCATTATATTATCTGGATTTTTAGATATATTGCCCTATGATGTTCCTTTCTTTTTCTCTTTCCCTGCATATTTGCGCCTAGGTCAATCCTCTCTCTCTCTCTCTCTCTCTCTCTCTCTCTCTCTCTCTCTCTCTCTCTCTCTCTCTCTCTATATATATATATATATATATATATATATATATATACAGGCATACCCCGCATTAACGTACGCAATGGGACCGGAGCATGTATGTAAAGTGAAAATGTACTTAAAGTGAAACATTCCCTTTTTTCCACTTTTCGATGCATGTACTGCACTGCAATCATCATTATATACGTGCATAACTGATGTAAATAACGCATTTGTAACAGGCTCTATAGTCTCCCTGCTTGTGCACAGCTTCGGTGCAGGTAGGGAGTTCAACTTTGCTGTTCAGGACGTGCTGACAGGCGCATGCGTGAGCTGCCGTTTGACTATTGGGCAATATGTACTTACTCGCGAGTGTACTTAAAGTGAGTGTCCTTAAAGCGGGGTATGCCTGTATAGTTGAAAAAAAATTCACAGGCACTCCAGTATAGTATCCTGAATAGGCTGGTGCATATTCCATAAAGATAACAAAAACAGATAACAAAAACATACATTACCAGAAACAAAGGAAAAAAGGGGATCCTCCGGCACGAGATTCCACTTGTGACTCCGGGACACATGCAATAAAAAAGAAGGAACCCCAATCAGGGGTGGTTAAGGCAGTGATTATATAAGGTAGATCTTTAAAGAAATACACTTACATTAATCAGTAGTCCTCCAGTGTGGATGTGGGAGACTTCCTGATGGTACAAACAGCCAACAATATATGGCAATGAGAAGAAGTGCATCCAGACTCCACAAGTCGTCCTGCAGAATCCCTGGCTGTCAGTGTGGGTTCTGTTCCAGCAATCAGGAGGGTTTCCTGTAGAGATGTGTCAGCAACGGGGGGTCTTCTGGCACTCGTGCACAGACCAGGTTTCTCCATATTGCTGTCAGTCGCAGTGCTGCCTGCAAGCCGGATGAAGCTCTAAATCCTCAGTACGGTGGCCTGTGATGCCCAAAGTTCGTCAGATGCGTTTTGCAAAATAGCTTCTTCCGTGACACTGGCAGCACTGCGACTGACGCGCATGCGCATGCGCGGGAAGTGGAAGCGGGAGCTGCGGCAGGGAGAACAGCAATAGGGAGAAACCTGGTCTGTGCACGAGTGCCAGAAGACCCCCCGTTGCTGACACATCTCTGCAGGAAACCCTCCCGATTGCTGGAGCAGAACCCACACCGACAGCCAGGGATTCTGGAGGACGGCTTGTGGAGTCTGGATGCATTTCTTCTCATTGCCATATATTGTTGGCTGTTTGTACCATCAGGAAGTCTCCCACATCCACACTGGAGGACTACTGATTAATGTAAGTGTATTTCTTTAAAGATCTACCTTATATAATCACTGCCTTAACCACCCCTGATTGTGGTTCCTTCTTTTTTATTGCATGTGTCCCGGAGTCACAAGTGGAATCTCGCGCCGGAGGATCCCCTTTTCTCCTTTATCACTGTTACCTATAGAGGTTGGTGAATCACCTCTAAGAAACTCTGGCAGCAGGACTCTATTTTGTGTGGGACTGAATTTTACCATTTACCTTAAAACGGTTGGCGCAACTATTCTTTTTTCCTTTATTACCAGAAACTGGCAAAAAGGAGACAGCACTCAGGCAGGTAAATTCAGTAAGTGTATTAAAACACAAAGCACAGCAGTCCTGTGCTTTGTGTTTTAATACACTTACTGAATTTACCTGCCTGAGTGCTGTCTCCTTTTTGCCAGTTTCTGGTAATGTATGTTTTTTTGTTGTTGTTTTTTTAAATATATATATTATATATATATATATATATATATATATATATAATTATATTTAAAATTCTAAAATATAAACACAAATAAGAGCGCATGCTCTGTAGCGCGATAACTCTTTTTTATGTACTGTAGTAAAACAATATAAAATCTCGGGGATTATTGAACTCGTATAAAATTTTAAATCAAAAGTCACCCATAATGAGCTAAATCTTATTCAGACGACCGGGCCGTTTGTTGAACCCACGGAAGAATTGGATACCGCAAGTGAGTCTCTGGCGCACACCGACTTCGCGTCGTCCATCTGTGGGCTCCACTTGTGATATTGTGTGTTACAGTGACTATCAGATATCAATACAGTCAAAAAGATGTTAGTTTGAAAGGTAGCGCTGATTAGATTTTTCATAGTAGATAATCAGTAGGGAGAAGGAGCGGCTCAGTGAGTAAAGACACGATTGACACTGAGATTGTTGCAGGGGAGCCTGGTTCAATTCCCGGTGTCGGCTCCTTGTGACCTTGGGCAAGTCACTTTATCTCCCTGTGCCTCAGGCATCAAAAACATAGATTGTAAGTTCCACGGGGCAGGGACCTGTGCCTGCAAAATGTCTCTGCAAAGCGCTGCGTATAAGTAGCAGCGCTATACAAGAACATGCTATTATATTATAATTATGACATTTTGTTAACATTACTTGCTCTACTTTTCTGGGGTTTTTTAACCCAGTTTTATACTTCATTGTAAATTAATGAACACCTTTTTGGCAATGTCTTTTATAAAAGACACCCACTGTATTTAGAAAAAACAGATGTTTTACTAGTATTCCGTGATCACATCAATATTTTGAAGTTTGTGTGCCCCATTAGTGCCGCATTACACATGCACTTTAAGTTGAATGACCATGGTACACATTTTTTGTATTTGAGACTCACAGCAACATATTTATTCCCAAGTCATAAAACCCATAAAACTTTCATCAGGTCTCCCTAAACGTTATGACCAGATCACACACAGCTCTAGACAAGCGTAACTACTCCAGGTTCTAAATCAAGTGGGGAAATGTAAAACCTGGATTGAATGTGGATGCCTTCTTAATACAGAGGACGACAGAGATAACTTCTGTAAGATCTGCTTTTAGAAAGTGGCCTGGATGTACCTGAGTGATTTGAAGCCAGGTGGCAACCTTAATCCCATATAACCAAGTATAATGAACATATTTTTTCAAATGATCAAAAACCTGTCAGACAACGGTCATTGATCTTCGCCTACTCGGAAAACATGGTGCTTGCCAGATGTTCCATTAAGTGCCTGGGATTAAGCCAAGTCAGGTTTATGAAGCTACAAAGAGCTAGGTGTGGTTCAAATGGTCTAAGGCATCTTAAATATGATCTATGACAATAACTGGCTGAGTTACAAACTTTTATAATCCAGATCATTAC
Organism: Ascaphus truei; assembly: GCF_040206685.1. Taxonomy (NCBI): domain Eukaryota; kingdom Metazoa; phylum Chordata; class Amphibia; order Anura; family Ascaphidae; genus Ascaphus; species Ascaphus truei. Next base: position 56,531,781 of record NC_134486.1, on the reverse strand, counting down.
TGTAACCAGCACAATCTGCCCCACAAATCCATCACACCCCGTATTTTTGTTGTATAATTACAAATGGACTGTTGACGGTATGATAAAATTCAGGACAATAAACGTGGCTGATAAACAAATATAAAGTGGCTCATAAAAAAAAAAAGTATTGTGGTTCACAGGTGATAATGACGATTAGTCTTTGGACACAATCATTTTAACGTGACATCAAACATGTATTTAGGAAATGAATTGATGTAGAAGAGGCACCTTACTCTTCCTGATAGAGGACGATATCGATATGTAGCTGAGAGAGAAGTTGAGAGAGAAGAGGAGTGTTTTCGAAGGCAACAGTATCTTGATAAAGAGTCCTGCTGCTGGATCAAAATGTTGATCTGCCTTCAATAAACCTTTATTTTTTATTTAGTAAACCCTTTGAGTACCAGTTACTTTCTACTACATATACAGTACATATAATATACACACAATGGTATCTAAGGAAGTGAAGTGTAGAATTTGTACAACTGTTGTTAATTGATTACATTTAGGTGACGTATGTATTTAGAAAAAGGAAATCAGATACCTTCAATAATTGACATAACTACTATGTTGTTATCCTGGGATAATGTGCGAAAGGTCAAAATTAAATTAAGTGTGAACCCGTCTTACCCTATACTAAAGAAGAGTTTAGCTTCATTCAAATTAATTGGACTAAATGCGTCTCCAGTTGATGACTGGTCCAAATTGAAGGAACTTTGGCTTTAAACCAAGCCAGAAAATTAGAGTCCCAGCAGAAAAGAAAATGTACTTAATTGTCAAAGAATACTTCTAACAGTTTCTAATATATTATAAAAAAAGAAAATACAATTGACAAAGAAATGACATAGGCTTTACAAGCTTTAAAACTATAATGTAATTGTAGATAGTGCAGTTTATATCAGAAGAAATAAATCAAATTAGTGCAAATAAACACAGAAAGAACAAGCCGGTTTGGTGTATATGCTTCCTTGCAAAATAATCAATATGACACGGTAACATAATTTCAGTTACAACAAGAACAATCCATCTAATAATTAAAAAGAAAAGGTACCAGGGAACACATTGTTAGAAATGTGTACGCAACGTCTTAGTAAAATATTGAAAGGTCTACTCTACATCGTGATATAAAGTCATTTTTGGTCTGAAGTTGAATATTTTAAATGCTGTGCCTGTTTTTAGCTTGTTTTAGGCTTTCATATCTTCGACTTTTTAGAAGTATATGTGGATTTTATAACCAACATTGTGTCAGTTTCATTTAGATTTTCTTTCCAATGTAATATACTTAGGTGAATACTTTAAGAAAATAAAAAAAATAAAAAATATTCAACTGATTAATATAGTTACTTGGCTAAAATAATACATTTGTTGCCATTTCCACCGCCCTCCCCCCTTTTCTTCATAAAAGTGATTATATATTATAATTATAAATGTATTTAAACTATGAATGTAAATTCTAGCATTTGTATAGAAAATATCTCATTAAAATGTCAAATTAAGTTAAGGTTCACTTGCCCTTTCCACGTTGGACTGGTCGTGGAGAGAAGCACATGATCTGGGACATATACACCACTGATTTTGCATCTGATTTTTGAAGCTTTGAGGCAGTGAGGCTGCATCTCACAGCTACAGTATAAGTGGGAGACTCTTATTTGTAGAATAGAAGAAGCAAGCTGGAAACGAGCCAGGTTTGAGGCCTGTGGTTTTCTAGGACAGTTAAGAAGAAACCACAGAAAGTCCTAACACGGCTATCTCTAGAGACAGTCGTAATTATTCATCATCGTGGTTTAAAGTGGCTAAAATGGACAGCAGAGCAAATTGCCATGAACATTGGCACTCATCGTCTTCATTGTTATTTGGAAAACTTCCCCAATACAGGTATAAGGAAGTTAACTTCTATTCAAGCGAATGGACATCATCTTTAACTATGCTTCAGCAGCTTCTCATAATATGAAATAGGGGTCGAAAAGTCACAGACAGCATTGGGCAAGAAAGTGACAAATACTGGCAGGAGGGAAGTCTTTGTAATGAAACAAGGTGGATGGAAGCCTCAAATGAATCTTCGTGGTATCACAATATTCTGCAATTATGTGGAGCACTGTGAATTAATTGGGCAGAAAATGCAATGAATAACCCACCCAATGAGCTCACATGCTATTTATTAATGCCCAAGGCACCGTGAGATGGGGTGTTTGGCCCAAGGGTACAAAGAGCACACACTTTGTCCTAATTTGGTTTCACCCAAATCAGAGGTCAGTGCTCCAACCACATGGCCTCTCCTCTTCACAAAAAAACTGTCTTTCATCCCAGAATTGTTTTCAGCTGAGTGATGATGTAATTAAATAAAATAAACTCAGGCAGCTGAAACCAACAATTAAACCACATGTTTAAGTTTGAAGCTACCAGGACATGATGCTTTCAGTGCAGTCGTCCACATGCTCTGGAAAGGCTCTGGCATCGTACAGCTAAAATACTAGGCAGGTTAAGTTAATTTCCAACCAGAAAAAAAAGTAGAAATTAAAGGAACGGATTGAGAACAGCTTACATTTCTACAGGCAAAGACTGTATGTCGCAGACTTTTCCTGCGAGTCTAGAGTCGTTCTAACACTTTATGTTTGTATAACACTGCTAGTGGAAGCTGCAGTGTGCCTTTAGGCCAGGACCCCGGTGGCTACTGCAGTGCCCGCTGTGGCGGACGCGGCAGGGACAAGAGCCGCCCACAATGGGGCCTGGCCCAATGCGAGGGAGGGGGCTGCGCTGCGCCGACAGAAACTCCTGCTCCCAACAAAATTGAGATCGGGAGTCGTGACTGAGCACTAGGCCACACCCCCAGTGGTTCAGCCAATGAGGGCGAACCTGCCATTGATGTCACAGCCGCGCCCCACCCGCTCCCCCCCTGTCTTTCCCCTGCAGCACTCTGCAGACTGGGGAATTCGGCTGCACGCGTCGCCAGCCTCGCTGGCGCGAGTGCAGCGCAGGCAGCGGGGCCGCAGCCTCAGGCCACATTAACCCCTGTCCTAAGAAGCTAAAAATGTCATTTTGAGTGACCAGTTAAAAAGATATTTTGTTGCACACTACCAGCTCTAATTAATCATGTGGCAGTCACCCCCATCATTTGTTGAAAAAGTATATGATTTTTTTCATTTCTCCATTAAAAGCAGTCCCCTCATCCCAACGCAAGTCCATGGAAGATGAAGAGATCACCCATATCTTACGACCACATCTCCCTGACAAGAGGTTGCAGATGTTGGTCAGTTTGATTGGGCGAATAACCCAAGGTCACATACAGCAGGGGCCTCAAATGTTCTTCTACTCCAAGTTTACTCATCTGCATTTCACTCCTTATTAGTGGATCCTTTTAACGCCTTCTTAAAAGTAAGTTTAAAGTCGCCGTAACATTTTTTATGAGATAAATCCCACCCCAAAGGCTTAACTTTAACTTGTTTCCTAGTCTTGTTTCTACCACCTCGTGAGGCCAGCAACCACATATTTGCTTCTTCTAAGGCTGAGGCCATAGAGGGGTCCAACCGCGCTCCTCGCCTGCTCGGTCAGGAGCGATTCCATGGACTGGCAGGCGAGCCAGCGTGCGCGATCGGGAGACGGGGGGAGGCGGGGCAGTTACGTCGCTGGGTCAATAGACCGCGAATTGCCGACGTCAACGTCACGGCATTGACGTCATGACGCTGCTTTGCGCTGATTGGGTGTTTTCAGCCGACAGCGCGCTGAGAAACCGTTTCAGCTGTCGGCTGAAAATCCCTGCGCCTCAGCACGCCTGCAGACGCTCGCGGAAGCCCCCTCTAAAGACATCCTCATTGAGGATGACGGGGCTCAGCGCGGAGTGTCCGTACGGCTCAGCGTGGCTTCCCCCTCTATGGACCCAGCTTAATACAGCACCATAATCTTTCTTGCAAATAAAATATAATAAAGGATGTTTCTATAACCAAGACTTTATTATAAATCTATTCATTAACTAAATAGCCTGTGCCATATACAAACTGATGTAGGGTGAACAGGTGCTGACAACGACTCCCCACTGGCATTTAATCCTATGGTCCATTAACTCCATGGCACTTGGTGTTGAATCCCTCAATACAAAATCCTTCCGTGAGAACAGATGAGCCAAGCTCATGGGGGCCAATTAGTTTCAATCAGCGATTTTCTCTCTGTCATATTGCAGCACATATGTTTGTAAGTGAAAAGTAGAAAAGCAAAGATCCACAGTATACAGGCTTCCAATGGGTAACATCTGTAATAAAAGGACTAAATATTGAAAGATTTTACCTTCTCCCGAGGACCCAGAAAGATCTATGACTACGTATACCCTTCCTTCTGGCTCCAAATCAATCTGCAATTAAAAAGAGAACAGAAAAACAGACATTAAATCTGGTGCATTCAACAACAACAACAAAACAGTAGGCGCTGTCTACAGAAGATTTCAGTTTTCCTGTTTCCAAAAAATATATATTTTTCTATAATATTGCAGTCCCCTGAATCAAGTTGGCTTGAGATGTGTCTCTCTACTTCGAAAGGTTAAAACGTCGTAGCAGTATACAGGCATACCCAGCATTAACATATGCAATGGGACCGGAGCATGGATGTAAAGCGAAAACGTACTTAAAGTGAAGCACTCCCTTTTCCCCCCTTATCGATGCATGTACTGTACTGCAATCGTCATATACTGTACGTGCATAACTGGTGTAAATAACGCATGTGTAACAGTCTCTATAGTCTCCCCGCTTGCGCACAGCTTCAGTACAGGTAGGGAGCCGGTATTGCTGTTCAGGGCGTGCTGACAGGCGCATGCGCGAGCTGCCGTTTGCTTATTAGGCGATATGTCCTTACTCGCGAGTGTACTTAAAGTGAGTGTCCTTAAACTGGGGTATGCCTGTATGCAGTCAGCGTCAGTGCACCATTCACCCACTATCTTGCTGGAGAGTTTTACAATGCTCTGCCACAGGAAAAAGCTCCAGAGAACTAAAGGGACATATTGGAGATCTTTGTGAGTCACAAACGATGTCAGCTCTATCGGTACTTCATCATTTCGACACCGCACTCTTACTATTTCCCCTTTTCCTTTGTCCTCTCGTTCAACAGAGGATCATCTAAATTGGGCCTGAATCAGGGGAGGGGCACGAATTAGATAACCGTTAACGTATAAATATATGGCCATCACATAACTCGTTAGGATGAGGATTTCAGACCCGCTGACATTTTGCACACATACATATGCATCACTGTAGTTCCTCTCCTCATGCTGGATTGAGGTACAGCTCAACCCCCTTATAACGCGAATCATACCTCACTATAAGCGGATCGCGTTAGAAATAATGTACAATTGTATGCATTGTACAATAAAGTATATAAGATACCAATAATCGTGTTGTAAAGTATTCATAAATATGAAAATTGGGAGCCACGCTTGCATCGCGTTATAAGCGGATCCGCGTTGTTACGGATCGCGTTATACCGGGGTTGAGCTGTACTTTCAAACAATTGCTGTGCAAGTCCCCTAACCCAGGGGAGCACAAACTTTGTGCACAAACCTCCTGTGCCCCTCTGCCTGCTAGCGCCCCCCATCTTACCTTGTCTCGGGCGTCATTTGATGCCGCGTTGCCATGGTGACATATCGCCGGAGACAAGGTAAGGGAAGTTAGAGGCCTCTCGAAATCTCCCGGAATTTAATTTAACAGCCTGGGGGAAGAGCGCATGGCCTCTGCAACCGCCGCGTCCCCCCTTGAAAATCTCGCACCCTGCACCCCTGCCCTAACCTATGCAGCTTAACACACACAAACATTTTCTTTTTAATAGGTATAGTTGGCTCTACGGAAACAAAAACATGTAGTGTACCTGCTAAATACGTACAGCTGGAGGGTATGGAATTAGGGGCAATCAACAGGTCAGGTTTTCAGGATATTCCTGCTTCAGCACAGGTGGCTCAGTCGAAGACTGATCCACTGATTGAGCCCCCTGTGTTGAAGTAGGGATATCTGACCTGTTGGTAGCCCTTGCGGATAGGAGTTAGCTACCCCTGGCCTACATTTTAAAACATAAAAAACATATGCAACCATTTGCCCTCTGTGTTATGATAGGGGGCGGCCGCACACTGCAGATCTCTAATCACCGTAGTTTTTCAATTCCAGATAAATATAAGTGCAGAATAAACATGGCAATTTTTGAGAGGCTCCCTCATAATTGACTGAAAAATTGATCATTTGTTCTACTTTCGACCTCCCCCCCCCCCCCCCCCAAAAAAAAACTTGATGCAACAATGCAAGAAAAAGGAAGATGGAATAATTTCCCACATGTTCCTATTGAATCTCCCTGGAAAGGGGTTTCATAGGTTGGCCTGTATGATGGCAAACATTTCCAAGAAATGCCTTGGAATTCAACTCAGATGCAACTGCAACTTTGGAATCGCTACAACATTCATACAACACCACGAGCCATCAGCCATGCACTGTATGTTCCAGAGAATTAGCCCTTTGTTCTTTTAGGAGAAAGATATGAGGCTTTAAATTTGAAAATCTATTACACGTATGAAACATTATAAAACAGCTGATAAAATGAGGGAGAAGGTCTTGCAAGCTTTCGCTTCACTAGAAAAATGAACATGTTGTAAAGCTTAATCTTTGGGCTTTGTTGCAACTTAAATATATGTTAACACCGTTCAGTTCTGAAATAAATAATTGAAACTTACTGTAGCGGAGGCCCCTATGGTCCCCCCTACCTTGCCTCTAGAGCGGGGAATTGCTCCGCGTAATCGAGCAGGAGTGGTAGTGGCCATTTTGTTTCGCTGCGCATGCGCAATTACGCACAGTGCGTCGGCCATCTCAGGAGAGGGTAAAAAGACTACACGTCCTAAAAGGCTGTTCGGCAAAGGGCGCGAGCGGCTGTTTTTCAAGAGAGAACTGCTCCACAGAATTCTGAGGTGACAGTTAGTCATCAGAGAGGCAGCAAAGAGCACGGATGCGTCAAGGGAGCTAGGCCAGAACTTTGCCCCAAGGCCCAGTTAGGCCCGATCACTGTTTGAGCACAGTATTGTAGGGAAGGCCCTAGATAGGGACTCGCTCTCTCTTATAGACCCCCAACCCTCGTCACCGTGCCGTCGGACGGACGCCCACACTGTGGCCTTCGGACGAGGCCGCACGTAACCACCAACTGTAAGGTGTGAGGGAAGTTTGCAGTGGGACCACGGATGCGGCTCTGCTAACAGAGGATTCCCCTAATTCCCTGGTCGTAGCCAGGAAGGTACGCACCGTGTCCCACCACCCCTCAGGGAGGGTAGCGCTACCTTCACACACTTTGCGGTGGGAATTGTTCTGCAGACATCAGGGTTTGAGGTGCCCAGGGCACTCCCAGTATGTTGGGGAAACCATCACTGTGTGATGTCTTTATTATTGTTATGAAGTGTGTGTAATTGTATTATTACTGTGTTAGTAAAGTGTGTGTGTATATAAATATATATATATATATATACACACACACACACACACACACACACACACACAAACATAGATTGGTTTTATTATTATGGTCTTATTATTTCCTATGAGGAGTTAATTCCGCTTACGCTGGGATCCTCATAGGTGAAGGCGCTGCACCGAGAGAGCTCACCCCAGGTTCCCAGAGCCCCAGCGGAGGCTCAGGCCTCCTGTGAGCGTACAGGTATCAGCAGCAAGCGTAATCGCCCGCTGTTTCCCATAGGCATAGGGAAAGGGGGGTTACATTACATTTATAGAAACATAGGCCCAAATTCACAAAAGGGTGCTAACCGTTAGCACGCTTTTACTTCTATTCATATGAATGGATGCAGAGGTGTGCTAATGCTTAGTATCCTTGGTGGATCAAACCAGGGGTGCTCAAGTCCAGTCCACAAGCCACCCCCCTCCCCCCCAACAGGTCAGGTATTCAGCAGGGACAGATTGAGCCACCCAGGGCTGCCAACAGAAATCATGGTGCACCAGACAAATGAAAGGAGTAGTCCCCCCCCTCCCCCCCAAACCCATAGCGCATCTACCGCGAAAAAAAATTGAGCGCGCAACTTTTACTTAACTGTATTCTTCTTATTGTAATACAGAAAAAAACATTACAATGCAATCTGTTTATTTTAATATTTTCAACATAAGACAAAGATACCCAATGTTACATCCAAGGGCCTTTCAACCGGCCAACGGGGGGGGGGAGTCTTCAACCGGCCCGCAGTGGGGCCTCCAATCAGCCCGCGCTTCAATCGGCCAGGTGGGGGGGCTTCAATTGGGAGGCGGTGGGGCTAGTTTCGGAGGGGTTATGGAAGGCACGTGGGTGGGTGAATGACTGCCTGGGTGACTGACTGCCTGGGTGGGTGGGTGACTGACTGCCTGGGTGGGTGGGTGACTTACTGCCTGGGTGACTGACTGCCTTGACTGACTGCCTGGGTGGGTGGGTGACTTACTGCCTGGGTGGGTGACTGACTGCCTGGGTGGGTGACTGAGTGACTGCCTGGGTGGGTGACTGAGTGACTGCCTGGGTGGGTGACTGACTGCCTGGGTGACTGAGTGACTGCCTGGGTGGGTGACTGACTGCCTTGATGGATGACTGACTGTCTGGGTGGATGACTGCCTGGGCTGGTGGTTGACTGAATGCCTGTGTGGGTGGGTGACTGAATTGCCTGGGTGACTGCCTGGGTGACTGACCTTGACCGAGTGGGTGCTGCTTCCATGCCTCGCTTCCCCCCCCTGCCCCCTATCCCCACGGCTGCTGCATGGGTGGGAGCTAGGCTCGGGGGGGCGTGGGAGGTAGGCTCGGGGCATGGGAGGTAGGCTGGGGGGGATGAGACTGGCGGGCTGATTCCCGTGGGAGCATCTAGTCCCAGGAGGCTGGCGTGGAGGGAGCTGGGTTGGCGGGCGCGCCACGGCGCTTCCCCTTCGTCCCACGTGGTGAACGGGGGGAGCTGGTCCATGTGGCTGCTGCTACTTGGGGCGGGAGGAACAAGGCCAGACACCCTGCGCATGCGCGCCGAGACATCTGCTGTGCGCATGAGTACGAGGATCGCCGGCATTTTTTTTCCCCTGACACTTTTTAATTTTTTTTTAAACACTGGCATGGTCGTGCAGGGGGCACGGGCCCGGGATGCCAACCCCGGCAGGCCCCCCCTGTTGTCCTACCGTAGTCCGGAGAGGGGGGGGGTGAACTCCAGTCCTCAAATGCCACCAGCAGGTCAGGTTTTCAGGATATCCCTGCTTCAGCACAGGTGTCACTCATTATGACTGAGCCACTAATTACGCCATCTGTGCTGAAGCAGGGATATCCTGAAAACCTTACCTGCTGGTGGCACTTGAGGACTGGAGTTCGCCACCCCTGACCTAGCCTGACATGACCTTAGCTGCTGTAAAACCTGGGGCCCGATTTAATCCTTGGCTTTCTTTTCTATTTAGAAATGTCTTAGGTCTTTCTCAAACAACTTGAGACAGATGTGCATAAAGTAGGTTCAAATGTAGAATAAAGCAAAACATACTGTATACTGCCAGCGGTCTGTGAGCCATACCAGTGTTACTAATGCCAGGAAAATGAGGGAGAAATGAAAAAATTAAGCTTGTGCTGAATACAATTGGTCACAGCATTAGTCTAGTACTATAATAATGAAAGAGAAGGTTGCACTGGCCAATGATGTGGGAGGAATTAATTGGATTAACTGTGCCTATATTGTTCTACAAAGCATATCCCAGAAGCACTAGGCAGATACAGAGCTGGGTTTATATCTAGATTTGGTTCTACTGCTAAAAAAAACAAAACAGTTTGCCCACTCAGAGCGCCCAGCACAGAAACCCACACATATTGTTCTCCGTTCTTTCCCCAGTAACCCCTGAGCTACACCACACAGGCAAGCAGCACAATGCTTTGATGGCCCATCTGCCAACCAATGGATCAAGGAGATGTTGTTCATTTGGAAGGTCTAATTGTGAGCTCTATGAAACTGTACATAGGCCAATGTGCACTAAAAGGTGCTACAATGTAACCCGTCCTAACTCTCATTCGTGTGAATGGGAGTTAAGACGTTCTAAAGCTTAGCACCCTTCTGTGCATATAAGCCATGGTGCATTGGATAAAGTCCAGTAGTTTTCACATGCAACCTGGGAAGGGACAAATGGTGTGCAGAACAGTTTTAAAGCAACAATATATTGTATTAACGTAGTAAAATCTCTCTCTCTCTCTCTCTCTCTCTCTCTCTCTCTCTCTATATATATATAATTTTTAAAGATATATGTTTATATAAATATGTGTGTGTGTGTTGGCGGGTAAATTGTTGATTGTCACTGTTTTCTTCAGTTCTTTGCCTATGACGTATTCACAGTGCCATAATTACTCAAACATATAAAAGGGAAAAATAAAAAGAATCTGACAAACATGAATTTCATAGAACCCGATGTTTTTTTTGTTGCAAGACACAAACAAGTAATAAAATTCACCTTCACGTCAATTGGAGCTTTCTAAGGAAGTCATTAATTGCCATGTCATTAATTAATTAATGTTCATTAAGGAGATTTTTGCCATCAAATTGCTGGTTTAAGAAAGGGCACAACTCGTAGCACCCAGACCAGACCTCCTGGTGGTAAAATATGTGCAGTCCCTACTCATGGCCATAAGAGGCTTCAACAAAGACCATACAGAAATCTTTATATAAGACTCAATATTTAAAACCTATGTCCATCATTAGATTTTTTCTTGAAAGAGTACAATTTTTGGCTACACCTTTAAAGACTCAGGAAGCACTGTTTAGATTAAACTGCAATAAGAAACACTGGTGTTTTGGCTCTTGTTGACTCAAAGACAAATGTTTAAGATTATTGTGATGAGAAACAGAAAAGGCAATTATTATTATAAAATATACAATCCAATTTAAAACAGCATTAAAGGCCTAATCAAAACTAAATTGACAGCACATTGGAATGGAGTCTTGCTTGCTTCTTAGGCTAAGGCCCCGCTCCCAGAGTCAGCGCACCCGCACTGCTGACAGGCGGTGCGCTGAGATACACAGACCGCGATATGCGGTCTGTAGGGAGCGGGAGCCGGAGCGGGAGGTGGGCGGGTGGTGGGCGGTTTGACAGGGAGGGGGGGCGTGGCTTGAGCGGAGGGACCCGCTACTCTCCCCCCCCTCCCTCCACGGACTCGGGCTGGAGCTGGAAAGTAAGTTTAAACACACACACGCAGGCACTCATTCATACACACACACACACGCGCACACACACACACAGGCAGGCACTCACGCACTCATACACAGGCAGGCACTCACACACACACACACACACACACACAGACAGAGGCAGGCACTCACGCACTCACGCACTCGGGCACACACATACACACACAGACAGGCACACACACAGAGAAAGGCACTCACCTGCTTTCACTCCACACTCCTCCCCGCTCCCCGAAGCCTCTCCTCCTCCCGAAGCCTCCCCTCCCCATTGGCTCACAGCCACACACGTCACGCGTCAAAGCTAGAAAACACCATTCTCTGGTGTCTCCAGCGGCTGACGCGCGACAGCGTGTAGTCAGCTGTGCCGCCAGTGGGGACCGGGACCGGCTCGCGAGGATTCCCCTGCTGGTGGGGAACTCGCTACATTGCCGCCCGCGCCAACGAGCGCAGTGGGACCGAGGCCTTACATGTATATATACTTATTTTCTGTTGAGGGTCATTTAATGTCCAAATATTGCAAAAGACTTTGAAGTTCAAGTGGCAGCATAAAATGATGCCAGAGAATCCCTATTGGATATGAGCATTACATGATGTCTGCGTCACTTTGCTGCCTCTGTCCCAATTACATGTCAGCTCACAATATTAGTAAAAAGGTTAAGATCCACCTTAAGACCCACCTTAAGACACACTTGCTTAAAGAAGCATATGAGTAGCACCCTGGCTAATACTATACACGATACATAAAGCTTGGCCCCCTGCAGATGCACTTACCAGAATGCCCTCCTACTGTCTCTGTACGTTCTCCCCACCAATTAGATTGTAAGCTCTTCGGAGCAGGGACTCCTCTTCTACAATGTTACTTTTATCTCTCAAGCACTTATTCCCATGATCTGTTATTTATAGTTATTTGTTATTTATATGATTGTCACGTGTATTAATGCTGTGAAGCGCTATGTACGTTAATGGCGCTATATAAATAAAGACATACATACATACAAAAATCTCTGCCGCTGTGTCTTTCACAGGGGATGTTTCCAAAAATTAAAGCAGCAGACCAAGCTCTCGGTTTTTATTTTATTTTTTCCCTTTAATATGTGCATCAATACAAACCACACAATGATAAATAATTAGCTACTGTAGGTTGCCGATCGACCCGTTCTCCTGTGATCGATCGGCTAAGATTCCGCTCGAGGGTTCACTAAATGGCTGTCAGTGCAGCAGAAGAGGACCCAAGATGCAAAGGTCTGAGATCATGTGACCAGGCAGGCACTAGATACAATTGGTGCACTGCTAAAGAGAGGGCAGGGCTCAAAAAGGAGTGTGCCAGAGCCTGTTTCAGAAGAGGAAGGGATGTGACTTTGTAAATGGTTGCTATAGAAACAAAAAAATGTTGTTACATTTTAATACATTAAAAATGTAATTCAGAGTTGTTTTAAAAAAAATGCTACAAGTATTTTCTCATAGTACAGAACTGTTTTTTTTTTTTTTTTTTTAAACACACACATGGCTTGGTCTGCACCTTTAAAGGCACACAGTGTGCAAGGTGGAGGGTTGCTCTCCCTAATTAATTCATCTAACATTGTAAAATAATTTTTTTTAGTGATTCCGAAACACAAATGTAAATTAATGTCAATCCTTGAATATCTCAATACGTTATGAAATGTGAATAGTTACATTTTTTCTTTATACTTTTATTTTTTATTATTTCTGACCAGAAAAGTCAGATTAAAAGGGGGAGCTCCAGGGGAACAACAAATAAGTTATAGAGAAGAGAGTTAATGGGCTTGCATACAAAATAATAAGGACGTTGTGTATTCTTATACAAATTAAATATGTTTGCTTCAGGAGTAGCAAATTCCAGTCCTCAAGGCCCCCAACAGGTCAGATTTGAAGGATATCCCTGCTTCAGCACAGGGACCAAGCCACTGATTGAGTCACCGGTGCTGAAGCAGGGATACCCTGAAAACCTGACCTGTTGGGTTCTTGAGTACTGGATTTGGCCAGCCCTGGACTACTTCAATAACGCCCATTCCTTAGAATTATTTGACAGACACATATTATGAATGATGCCAAGGGGACTGAGCATTGAAAAGGGGAGCATAACTATCAGCAACAATTAAAAACAGAACAGTTTTATTTGCAATTGTAGAAACATGTACTGCTGCATTTCAATTACAATGTAGGCGACATACCTCAGATCCCTACTAATATTATCAGATACATTCACAATTAAACAGAAAAAAAAAACCCCACAATTACAATGATTCCTAAGCACCATTCTGTACAATGGTGTAGCAGCCTGAACGGTCGTCCTCTCAATCAGGGAAACACAAGCCTCCTTCCGAGCTTCACGGTGCACTTCTGGTCATTACCAGCCATGGTTACAGCTCCGTGCGGGAGCTGTGCACAGGGAGAATGAGACCACACTGGGAGAGACAGGCAGTGAGTTATAATGGTCCATATTTACTAATTGACACTATTCCATAAGACATCTTCTGGCGCTGGAAGACACTTTATAACTCGTTCACTTCGACGGGCAATAAGGCGTCGTTTGGTGCCGGAAGATGTCTTATGTAATAGCACCACTTAGAAAAATGGGCCACAGTGTGCAGCATGAGGTTTCTTAATCTAACACGTTTTATGAAATAGTTACTGAACTATATCATCCATCACGCCTCTTAACTATATCTCTCTTACCTGCTGTTGCTATAGTAATGTAAATGACATATATTAGAGTGAATTCTGGATGTCAGCATCAAGCAAGGGTGAGCAGGAAAATGCAACAACTTCAAACTTAAGGTCCATGGTTGTTTATTCTTAAAGAATATTCGCAGCTAGCACTCGTCTAATAATTTGGATTATGTAACTGTGTGTATAGTTAGGATGATGAGATGTCCTGGTTTAGCCAGGACAGTCCCGGGTTTTAAGCTACTGTCCCGACAAGGAAGAGTGAAGAGAGGGGAAAGGGAGAAGAGAGGGAAGAGAGGAGATGGGAGACAGAAGAGACAGGGGAGGGAGGAAAGGGAAGAGAGGAGATGGGAGACAGAAGGGACAGGGGAGGGAGGAAAGGGAAGAGAGGAGATGGGAGACAGACGAGACAGGGGAGGGAGGAAAGGGAAGAGAGGAGATGGGAGACAGAAGGGACAGGGGAGGAAGGAAAGGAAGAGAGGAGATGGGAGACAGATGAGACAGGGGAGGGAGGAAAGGGAAGAGAGGAGATGGGAGACAGAAGGGACAGGGGAGGAAGGAAAGGAAGAGAGGAGATGGGAGACAGATGAGACAGGGGAGGGAGGAAAGGGAAGAGAGGAGATGGGAGACAGAAGAGACAGGGGAGGGAGAAGAGAGGGAAGAGAGGAGATGGGAGACAGACGAGACAGGGGAGGGAGGAAAGGGAAGAGAGGAGATGGGAGACAGAAGAGACAGGGGAAAGAGAAGAGAAGGAAGAGAGGAGATGGGAGACAGAAGAGACAGGGGAGGGAGAAGAGAAGGAAGAGAGGAGATGGGAGACAGAAGAGACAGGGGAGGGAGAAGAGAAGGAAGAGAGGAGATGGGAGACAGAAGAGACCGGGGAGGGAGAAGAGAAGGAAGAGAGGAGATGGGAGACAGAAGAGACAGGGGAGAGAAAGGAGAGGAAAGAGAGGAGATGGGAGACAGAAGAGACAGGGGAGGGAGAAGAGAAGGAAGAGAGGAGATGGGAGGGAGAAGAGACAGGGGAGGGAGAAGAGAAGGAAGAGAGGAGATGGGAGACAAAAGAGACAGGGGAGAGAAAGGAGAGGGAAGAGAGGAGATGGGAGACCGAAGAGACAGGGGAAAGAGAAGAGATGGGAGACAGAAGAGAGAGAGAAGAGAGGGAAGGGAGGAGATAAGAGACAGGGGGGAGAGAAGAGAGGGAAGAGAGGAGATGGGAGACAAAAGAGACAGGGGAGAGAAAGGAGAGGGAAGAGAGGAGATGGGAGACCGAAGAGACAGGGGAAAGAGAAGAGATGGGAGACAGAAGAGAGAGGGAAGGGAGGAGATAAGAGACAGAAGAGACAGGGGGGAGAGAAGAGAGGGAAGAGAGGAGATGGGAGACAGAAGAGACAGGGGAGAGAGAAGAGAGTACTTAAGAGGTTGCACATCTAAATTTAGTCAATTGTATCTACCATTGAGAGAGACAGGTAATCACATAGAAGTGCAAATTGGCTTGGCACCTACTGTCCCCTCCCCTTGGGGAGTGGGGAGTGAGGAGTGATACCAAACCCCTTGACATGATAAAGCGATGGGGAGAGTGAAACATGTTGGTGTGCACATTTGTTTTTTCTATGAGGCTTCAATAAACGACATTTTTTACGGAGCCAGTGAGTGATCTTTTGCTGGGTTCAGTGCCCCGTTCATACACCACGAGATTTCTGGATACAACCCTACGGACTGCACGCTGGGACTGGCTTGGATTCTAGGCACACACTGAGATTTAAAGGTTCTGACTTTGGATTTAATACTTATCAGTAGTCCTTTATATTGCCTTTTGAAGTACCCCCTTCAGGAACATTAGCCAATATTGTGAGTACTGTGGAATGTCTCACTAGGCTTACCATATCATGTGTGTGTATATTTACCTCAGGGGCCTACCTAATCCCTTTAAATGTACCCCAATGGTTGTTATTACATTGCAACATTTCCTGAGGAGGGTCTAACAGAAGCCGATCACCATTTCCGTTTTCTGGACTTTACTCTGCTTCTTCTAGTATGGGACTTCTTCCCCAATCTTTTTCATTGACCACTCAAGTATTTCCTAGATTTCACATTATTTACTTATGCAATTAACTTGTATGTCTTTAAAAGTACAGTGCAGAAAAATGTATAAAACGTAATGGAAAAGGGGACAATGGACCACACCCTTCAAGTTTGAAAAGTGGATAAACTGTGAGAAGTCGCCAGGTGCACCAACATGAACCCTCCTCTGACTGCGCCGGGTGCACCAAGATTGCCACTGAAACAGCAAGTTAGCTTCTTCTTTTAACTGGTTAACTGGTAATTGTCTGCACCTAACCTAAGCTTATAAATGATCACGAGAGTGACCAGTCCTTGGCCCGGGAAAGGTATCTCTTTCCTGAACCCTGTCTGTTATCTTGTTATGCTTTGCCTTGCTGAACTCCTGCTGCAACTTGGACCCTGTTTGCCTCTCTTTTGCCCCGACTTTGAAACCGTTACCCCGTCTATGCTGCTGCACCCTGCCCAGAACTTGGAACCGTGATCCAGACCAGGGGTGCGCAAACTGGGGGGCGCGAGCGGTTGCAGAGGCCCCGCGCTCATCCCCAAGGCATTTAAATGAATGCTGGGGGATCGCGTGAGGACTCTGCAACTTCGCTTACCTTGTCTTCCGCGACGCGTCGCCATGGGGGCAAATTACGCTGCGGGGTCAAGTGACCCCGCAGTGTCATTTGACGCCAAGTGCCGGAGACAAGGTAAGGGAGGGGGGCGCGAGCAGGGAGGGAAGCAGGCAGGGGGGCACAGCAGGGAAAGATTGCGCACCCCTGACCCAGACTATGCTGCTGCACATTGCTCTGACCTTGGAAACCATGACAATGACTACGTTGCTGCACCATGACCTGACCTTTGGAACCGTGACTCCTACTATGCTACCGCACCCTTCCCACAATCCCGGAATTGGACCTGACTTTTCTTGCCTGTCCAGGCACCAGATCCCAGGTCAAGGGTCGGTTACTCTGCTCCCTGCCTCTGCCCTGCGGGGCGGTCTCCTGGACTGCAGTCGGCCATGTTAGATAAACATCATCAATCATATTTGGTGTAAAGCAAGTAAAAAAGCTTTCACTCCTTTTCAAATTATAGTAGTTCCCCCTACCATACTACAGTCACCTACCATACTGGAAGTCAGGGGGGCGCAAACTTTTTTCCCTGCGCCCCCCTGCCGGATGTCCTCCTCTCCGCGTGCCCCCCTTCCTCCTCTTCCTTACCTCCCGGCCCGGCGTCTGGGCGTGTGGCAACGTGACGTCACATGACCCCCGCCGCATTGCCATGGCGACGCGTCTCCAGATGCCGGCTGAATCAAGGTAAGTATTATTTACAGAGGCCCTGCAGCTCCCCCAGCACTTAATTTAAGTGCCTTCGGGAAGCGAGCGGGGCCTCTGTAAACCCCGCGCCCCCCGCCGGTAATCTCGCCCCCCCCCTGGGCGTCGCGCCCCCCAGTTTGGCACCGCTGCTGTAAGTACTACATCTGTGCTTCCCTTAATACTTTTGGAAAACAGGCAATAGTTGTCTGTCCAGCTATGTGTTACTTATCTCCCAGATTCAGTACAGCAGTATATTCCCAAATTACAAAATGCAGTCAGAGAGATGTATTTACAATATGCTGATTATTAAACCTTCCCTTTTGGGCATTAGGTACCTGGCATTTAATTAATTTACTATATTGCAATATCAGATAAAAGATTTAAAAAAAAAAAAAAAAGCAGTACTATTGGATTCCACCATTCGTCATCTTGTATAATACAGTGGTCATATCAGACCTAAGCAGGAATATGGATAACGGATTTGTTCTGGCGTCCAGTGAAATCTGAGCACTTTAACCCCAGGTTTGGTTTTTTTTTTTTCCAATTTTTTTTATTAGGCATTGATACATTAAACAAACATAGAGATATTTCTTAGCCTAATACAGGGTTTTTCCATTTTTCCTTTTCCATTTTGGAAGCCTCGTCAGGTCTCCAATCCTTCGAATGGATCAAAGAGGAGAGGCAAGAGGGAGAGAAAAAGAAAAGGGGGAAGGGGGGAGTTGAGGAGGGGGGGCGGGATTGGGGGTGCACTCAACCTCCTACCCCGTCCCCCAAGTTTATTTAAAGGTCTCAGTCACCGTCTCAGTAATGGAAATATCCAGGCGACCACCGTTTAAGAACTAGGGTTCCGGAACTCCCTGCTCGACACTGTTTTCCCCGCCGTAATCCTCTGTGTCCTGCCTCGTTCTCGGGGCAAGTGCTTTCTTAAAGATAGAGCAACATAGAAAATCCCAAACAGGGTTGGATTGGTCCACAGTCCAAGGAGAGGACTGTATAGTGGATCATGGAGCAGTGCAACCCTGTTTGGGATTTTCTATGTTGTTATATTGAAATATCAGTATGTTAATGTTTTATTTTTACTTCTAGGTCGCTGCAGTTTTTGTGGTTGAAAACATGGTTTCTGGGCTGCAGATGCAGTAGAGCATCATGTCCTGTGCTTCCTTTAAAATAAACAGTGTTGTCTGGTGTTGTAGTGATAATGACAAAATGTCATGCATCCTTTCTTCTTTGCTGCACTCAAATCCCCAGGTGCACCATTCAAAAATGAACTCATACGTTAAAAAGAGGAAGTAGCCCTGGACCATTGCAACAGCAGCACAGATGGGAACACAGACAGGGTAGGCTTTAGCCATTTAGTTACAATGGGCAGATGTAACTTACATAGCAAATGTTTAATTCATGCCTAAATAAGAACAAAATTGATCTCCAAAGGAAGGATATACAACATTTAGTCATTCGTGCAGCTGATCTTAGATGAAGTCACTGCAGAGAAATCTGTGCTATAGTAATGTTGTTTAAGACAGACTAGTCCCATAGTCATGCAATCCTCTATCGGTAATCATTTTACTCTGAGAAAGGACAGGACTTTGACTGTGGGAGCTACCCCCTTTTCACTCGCTAAGGGGCCATTTGTTAAAGTTTTGCAAAATGTTTTTTTTGTTCTTTTGTCATGTACGCCTATGAGCACGTGACCTGCATATGGGAAAAGGGTTAATACACAGCTACCCAGCTGACCCACTTTTCTCACCTTCCACAAAGGTCCCTCAAATGAGTAATATCTCCCCTCAATCCGTCCCAATATCCCATCTGTCATGTACAGCACACTTGTGAGCACGTGAATGAGATATGCAACCAGGGTTAATACACACAGCTACTCTAGCCATCTCCTGCGTAGGGTACCATCAATTAGTTAATATTAACCTCTTACTCAATTGCAATCATATCTATCTGCTACCACCACCCGAGAAGTATGCAAAATATGTAATTAATATATACCTGCCAGGGTCTCAGGTCCTTGTTTATTATAGAAAAAACTATGCATTTAACACTAAAAAGTCTGTTGGAGCAAAAGGTGTCCGAAAATGTACTTTACTTCTCTACAAAGCATGCAACCAATTCAATCAGAGCCCAAAGCATCACTTATTAAATATTGCTTTAATATATCTGTAGCCCTGGGTAGGTTTGGGGCTTTAGTCCTTTCTCTTCCTGTGCAATAATCCCTGGTAAGGGCAGGTTTGCCAGGAGTAATCATGGGTTTTTCGCCACACACATCTATGCTGTAGTAAGGCAGTGAAGAAAGTGTAATCAGGCTCTGTGTCCAATTACAGTGACACAGGGGTGGTGCCTATTGGAGTTACTTATTGCATAGCATATCCTGAATTTAGCAGTTCCTCTCCACCCTGAGAGAGGATAGTCGGTCCCAGCAAGCTGCCAGGGCTCTGGCAGGCTTTGTGCCCCTCCCTCTGGGAGTGGTGTGGGAGACTATTCCTTTTACTCCACCAGGGAGTAAGAGAAGAGCGACTAGGAGTGGTGTCCAGGGACTTCCTTCGGGTGATAACCCAGTGTTGATGAGCGGCTAAGTGACCAGGCTGCATGATGGGCAGTCTGCCATTGAAGGAGGAAATAAAGTATATATTTGCTAAAGAGACCTTTTTGCCTGAGCCTGGAATCATTCAGGGAGAAGTTGCACAAAGAGGTTCTCCTTCAGAGATTCGTCCCTACTACGCTGGGGATCTGTTGGAGATGGAGGCGCTGTACCAAAAGTGAGTATGACTCAGCCATACCTCGAAAGCCAGTCCTGATATCATCCCCCATACCAACCTGGGAGACTCAGGGCCCCCTGTTGCCAGCAGGTTTGCACCACATACACTCAAGTAACCAGTACACCATTTCCCCTAGGGTACCCGACATGAGATTGGGAGGGGAGGGGGGGGGGGGGAAACAGGGTTACATATCGAAAAATACAGTGCTTTTGATTACAGAAAAAGATTATTACAAGAACATACAGTTACAATAAATGTAAACAAATAATAAAAACAAACAGAAATCACCACATGTCATAGGTTTTTCCCAGAGAGGTCACTGGCGTAGGAAAGATGAGAACTCACGTGTCTGATCCCAAAACACACCTCTTGTTGAATTCTCCTTTTCACGGGCTGTTGCTATCAATAGGTGACTTACGCGGTCGCCTAGGATGGCACATTGTGAGGTCGGCGGATAGCACCAGTGGGAGAATGGCGGGAGAGGAGGAGCATGCAGAGGAGGTGGGAGAAGAGATCGAGGACCACTGGAGCAGAGTAGACCGGCATTGGAGGACGGCCCAGGAGGAGTGCGCTCCAGCGGTCCAACCCGGAAATCTTCAATGACTTCCGGTGTCTTCTGCTGCTACAGTGCAGCTCCTCCACGGCCGTCCTCCTATGCTGCTTTGCTCCCACAGTCCGTAGTCCTCTTCTCCCGCTGCCTGACATGCTCCTCCTCTGTCCTCTTCTCCTGCTGCTGCCTGCCGTCCTCCACCTCTGCTGTCCTGCTCCAACGAAGCCAGGGAGGTGAAAAGTGGAGAAGGGGGTGAGAGAGGAAGAGGAGGAGCGGTTGAGCAAGGAGAAGGAGGGTGGTAAGAGAAGAGGAGGAGGGCGAGAGAAAAGGAGATGGAGGGGGTGAGAGAAGAAGAGGAGGAGCGGGTGAGCAAGGAGGAGGGTGGTAAGAGAAGAGGAGGAGAGGTGAGAGAAGAGGAGATGGAGGGGGTGAGAGGGTGAGAGAGGAAGAGGAAAGGCGTGTGAGAGGAAGGAGAAGGAGGGGGCGAGAGAGGAATAGGAGATGGAGGGGGGTGGAAGAGGAGTTTGAGGGGGTGAGAAAGAAGGAGTGGGAGGAGGTGAGAGAGGGGGAGTGGGAAGGGGGTGAGAGAGAATGGGGCTATAATAACATTCTTTTTAAATCTGAAAGTTATGGGGCAGGGGGCGCATGGCTGAAGGTTTGCCTAGGGTGCCGAATATCCTTGCACTGATCCTGCCTTTTCATATTACCTTGGTGAGACTTATGTAGTCTTTCTTCCCCATTGACACAATATAAGCCCACCCCTGTCGTAAATCAGCTCTGGCGGACAGTTTTATGATTTAAGAAAAAAAAAACTCTTCTTTGTGGCATTTAAAGTCTGACTAAATATATGAAAGCTCTCGTATCTTAATTTCTCTAATACTTAGGCGCATCAATAGATTCAGGTGGGTTTGACGAATGTAACAAGACAAACTTTGACAGACTTGACCCTAAAATTGAGTGACAAATGGATATCTGTCCCTTTCCACCTTCTAAGGCTGAGTCCCCGCTGGAGCTTGCTGAGCTTGGCGCGGTTACATGCATATATATATATATATGCGCATGTTCCCGCTCACACAATGCGCGCGCAAATGCGTGGACACACGCTCGCGCTTTAGTAAATAACATTTTTATACTTTCGCGCTAGCTCGATAGCCCGCAATGCGCCCCCTCCACCTCTCCCCCCGCGCTCACGCAAGTTGCAGGATACCCGGCGCTCATGCTCTAAGCATGATTGCGCTCAGCGCCAGCGGGGACTCGGCCTAAACATGAAGGGTTTGGCATCATTTGATTTCTTTACGTGCAATATTTACAAATATACTTCACAATAGGTGTCAGGTCCATGATACCTTCATATTTCATATCTTTGGAATGGTAGGATTAGTCACCTCCCTTGGCACTCTGTAAAACCCTTCTAGTAATGCTTTGAAAGTAACTTTACAAGTGTCCTGTTTACTTGAGTGTCAGAAGAGCCGTAATGTAATCCCATTGCTGGCAAAACAGATGTTCTTATCTCTAGATTCTATCAGACCTATAAACTAGGCCTGGTCAAGGGTTTAACATGCCATAAACATTTCTTTGTATATTTTTTTTGTCAAAGTGTAGCCACATTAACCCCTGAAGCACCAGATTGATTAAAATACTTAATATTCCCTGCCATTTTTATTACAGTTTTATTTGACCAAAAAGTGGGGGCTGTCATCTCACGGAGGTAAAAAAAAAACAGGGAAAACCCCCTTGTAGAAAAAAAATGATCATTTATGTCAGAAACAGTGAACCATGTTGGACCTGAAATATTGTATTCTCCACTGTTCCTGAAATAAATGATAATTCTTTGTACAAGTGTTGAGTACAGCTCTACTTTACCTATTTCTGGGGGATTTCCCTGTTTTTCACTTTGCTTTTTTTCCAAGAATATTCTGTAACAGATGTATCAAATACACACATCCCATTACTATCAATGCTGATTTTGCATTGGCAAATCTATTGCTATTATTTTTCTGACCCAACCCTGGCAAAAGATAATTTGCTAAATGATCCTCAAGGATCTCACCCATCCAAAAGAGAGTAAACCAGTTATTTCAGGAATTTAATAGGGATATTCAATGGCATAACCCATTACTTATTTGATAGAAAAGTAATAACTAATGCAGGGATGGCCACTCCGGTGCTCACGGGCCACCAATAAGCCAGGTATTAGGGCTATCCCTGCTTCCGCACAGGTAGTTCAATCAGTGGCTCAGCCATTCTGATTCAGCCACCTGTGCTGAAGCAGGGATATCGGTAAAACCGGACCTGTTGGTAGCCTATACCTAGTTTGCAAGCTGATTTATATGTTGTCCGTCACAACTACTTTGCATCATATATTAATGATGAACAAAATGGTTTCTGTATGGCTGGACTGTGTTAGAGGACCAAAGCATTGGAGTCGGCAAGTACTACCAGGATATGGATGGATTTGTGTAGTCATACTCAGCGGCACATTAAACTGCAACAAGCAGATTTTCAAGTTAGTAGTTTCTCAGGGGGAGATTCACTATGCACAGATGTGGGGGATCACATCCTGATACGGTGTTGCCTCCTATTTAAAGCAGCAATACTACTTTCCCTACTTTTTTCCTTCTTTTTATATGTAAAATTCTACATTCTTACCTAAGCTGGCAATCGTTTTGTTCTCCTTTTACAAATCTATAAAAATCCTAATTGTGTGCCTAATGAAATGGCCGCCTTCTGACTCTGTGCTGCAGTTTGTGAAATGCTGCAGCTGACATGTAACATTATATTACTAAGTGTAACACATTATTGTTACAGCTTTCACAGTTATAGACAGTCTGCTGTTTGGAACACAGCAACAGATCTGTTAGTGATACTTTGTTGTCAAAGAGGAGAGTTAAAAAAGGTGTGCGTGTCAGAGCCTGTTTCAAAAGAGGAAGTTGATATGACTTTAAAGCTGCAGTTCAAGCTGCCGTTTAAAAAAAATGTATTTATTTTTTCCATTCAATATGTGCATCAACACAATCTACACACTGACAAGTCATTAGCTAAGTTGCTGATCGATCCGTTCTCCTGTAATCGATCGCTGAAGATTTGGCAAGGGGTTCACTAAATGCATCTTGGGTAATCTTCTGCTGCACTGACAGCCAAAGTTCTGTGAGGAAGATCATGTGACCAGGCAGGCAACTAGATTCAATTGGTTCACTGCTAGAGGGCAGGGCTCAAAAAGGAAGAGGATGTGATCTTGTATATGGTTGCTATAGGAACAAAAATGCTTGTTACATTATAATACATTAAGAAGGTCTTTAAAATGGTTTACTTTTTTAAATGCTACAAGTATTTTCTCATAATACAGAACTGATTTATTAAAAATAAAAACACATGTACAGTAGGATATTGCTTGAACTGCAGCTTTAAGTAAGTGGCAGGTAGTGCTGGATTAGAGTGTGATACCCCACTTGTGAGCTTAATGAATAACGGCATAAAGTGCTGCATTATATTTAGAATTCCATAATACTAGTAATGGTTGTAATCGCTTTCATGCAGATCCTTTTATTTATTTATCAAATGTTTTACCCGGAAGTAATACATTGAGAGTTACCTCTCGTTTTCACGTCTGTCCTGGTCACAGAGTTATAAAAAATACATGGTCATATTTTATACAATGACAAGTTGAAATTATTATTATTAATAACTTTATTGCATATAGAACCTTATCTCTCAATGGGACTCTGCGCTTCACAATTACAGTATACGCGCGGTATGCAGCACATAGGAATTTTTACAGACACAGTCCCTGCCCAGATGGTCTTAGGCTGCGCTTATAGTGCCGGCGCCGGCGATGCGACGTCGCGGCACAACAAATGCATTGCTGCCGTCGCGTGCGCTTATAGTAAGAGCGATGCGAGGGAGCGACGGATTGGTCGCGATCGCTGGAAGTCATCTCTATTTGATTTCCAGCGACCGTCGCCGGCACTATAAGCGTAATCTTACAATCTACGTTTTTGGTGGTCACAAGGGGCTGACACCGGGAATTGAGCCAAGTTCCCCTGAATCAAACTCTGTGTCATTGTTAAGGCTAAGGCCCCGCTGCACGCGCGATCTGCGGCCAAAATGGGTCGGGTGGGCGCAGCCATGACCCGGCGGGGGGGGGGGGGGGGCATGATGCACATTTTCTGATCTGTATGTCTGTCTGTGTGTGTTTGTTTCTGTGTGTGTGTGTGTGTGTCCAGCATTGAGGGCTGAGTATGGTTGAGGAAGGATCCCCCCCCCCTGCCGGTGATCTCCCCTCTTCATTGGCTCCCTGCCACACCACGTGACACATCGCCGCATGGTATCCCAATCCTATTGTAGCCCCGCTGGCTGACGCGTTACAGTGCGCAGTGAGCCGGGGAGCGAGGCATCCTGAGGACAGCTAGAGAGGAGGAAATGGGGCTGGTGAGAGGCGCGCCGGCTGCATCGGGGACCTAGCCTTATAGTCAGTGTCTTTACTCACTTACAAAAGTGCCAAAATACCACACAGCAGATGCAAAGCAACAACGGACTCTTTCCCCTAACAGGGCATAAAAATAAACTGCGTCGCTGTAACAAACAGAACCCACTGCCCTATACAGCTGACTGATGATGGGGAGCCACTCTTGCAGGGGAACTATCCTACTGATTACTACCGTGAATTTTGAAGCACTAAAGGAGGAGATTCACTAGGATGCGGTACCGTACAGGGTTATTGTACACCCCAAGTCAATGCAGGAGCGCAATGGGATAACTTGTAATGGAATTTAAGGAATCTCGGCGTAATAGTGAGTCCAAAAATGATGTTGGCTATTGAAAAGGTATAAACCACTGCACAATATACATTTACAAGAGATTAGGTGGCAAATGATCCGAACCCTTCTTAGAACATGAACTGTTGCTTAGCAAAAGGATAGCATTAATTGGATTAAGTGGTTTATTCAATGTAGTCGGAAGCACCCGTTCGTGATATTTCTGGCCCCCCAAAAAAACCATTGACTTCATTGGGAGTTTTTGTCCGAACACGAACAGTTGCTCCGGACTGTATTGAATTACCCAGTAAATATATGTAGCACCTGTTCCCCCCTCCCATGTGAGATCTGGCCACTACATGGGTGATTCTCTGGTGCTGTAGCTCACCTGCAGTTACAGGAGGTCTGAGTTGCTCTGCGGGTGTTGTGTGGAAGCTACAACAGGACAGGCTTTTTCTCCTCTGGTGCAGCCCCTCTATCCCATGAGGATCCTGCTAGAAGCAGGTTGTTCCCCACAGGCAATTCTCCTTTACAATGACCGCACATTATTGCTGCTACAACGGCATGTTTATTTGACATACAGCATGGTATCCTCCAATTATCCCTGGAGCAGACCCCAGGGGCTTGAGGCCCCAAGAGTCCCTCCTCAGCTCCTTTACCCTCTGGCAGGGAAAATGGTATCACACCATACCACACCTAACCCACAGTTAGCTTCCTTAATTTGGTGGGGTCAACTTTTATACCCAGGGGAAGGGCTTGTAACCCCACCCCATAACATGGCAGGTCCAGGTACTGACAGGCATCACACCATATACATGTGACCCAGTCAGTCTCTAGAGCGCGTCACACGGGGGGGGGGTGCGCACCCCTTCCCTACCATCTTCCCTGTGTCGGCAGAGCAAGCTCAGGAGGAGAAGGGAGGGGGGGGAGCACGTCACAATGCTGCCACTCCTTCCCTACCATCCTCAGAATCAGGGGGGGCGCAGCCATCATCGCGGTCCGCACAGGGAGTCCAGGCGGGCCGCCTGCGAATGGCGACAGGGTTGCCCACCTCGGGGCTAGGCCCTGTGCAGGAGTTTAACCCCAACACTGCCTGTTCCTATCAGGACTTACAGTGTTGATGCCAGTGGAAGGCTATAGCCAGGGGCACTAGGCTACATATGTAAATGTTATTAGTTGCCTTATTATCACGAGAACATACTCGAAAGTACCACAATGGCCACCCTATACAGAAATGTTTTCATGCTTCCATTCAAGAGCATAATAATGCCTGCAAAACACACCCTGCATCGCAGCATGCGCCTGTCTCTTTGGAAACCGCATGTGACAGATTGAGTTTCCTATCGCAGAGAACACAAAAGGAGATTAAATTATCAGATTTATGAATAAAGGAGAGATTAAATGATTAGATTGCAGAACACAAGGCTGCCATTACATTTATTAGAATATTAATTTATATTAAATGAAATGTACTTATATAGGTTCTGTCGTTGTTGACGTATTTAAGGACAAAATGGCTTAATGTGCTTTAAGTAAGATGTTGATTGTTAAATGAGTTTATTAGAATATTTATTATCCTGATGCGATGCAGAACGTGCCACGTTATGAGGATTCAGCCCACGCTCCCTCCGCACTGTTTGCATTCGCTGCGTTTGTAATACCGTTAAATCCCCGAAAGAGACCGCCAGAAAATGCCATGTAATGCAGGGGCAGCCAATTCCAGCCCTCAAGACCCCCCAACGGGTCAAGGTTTCAGGATATCCTATGTACTGCATTTTTCTATTTTCATCATTAATATAGGGTGCATTGGGAATGGACAACATCCAAATCAGCTTGAAAATGAGGTATGGAGCTTTTCCCAGCAATGATGGGTTACTGAGATAATTCTTCTTTATTCCTATACCCCTTTACTGCTGTATGTATGTAGGTATGTATGTATGTCTTTATTTATATAGCGCCATTAATGTACATAGCGCTTCACATTAGTAATACACGTGACAATCATATAAATAACAAATAATACAAATAACAGGTCATGGGAATAAGACATAAAAGTAACATTTCGGAAGAGGAGTCCCTGCTCCGAGGAGCTTAGTCTAATTAGTAGGTAGAAAAACGTACAGAGACAGTAGGAGGGTGGATGTGCAGTACATTACATCGGGGGGCTTAATTTCAGCCCTCAAGCCCCCCCCCCCCCTCAGTCTTTGACTGAGCCACCTGTGCTGAAGCTGTGATATCCTGATAAAATGACCTGTTGGCTGGGCTTGAGGACTGGAGTTGAGCCCCGATGTAATGTACAGCACATACCTACAGCAGTAAAGGGGTATATAGGAATAAAGAAGAATTATCTCAGTAACCCATCATTGCTGAAAAAGCTCCATACCTCGTTTTCAAGCTGATTCGGTTGTTGTCCATCCCCAATGCACCATATATTAATGATGAAAATAGAAAAATGCAGTACAATCGACATCATGTGATCGCTGAAGAGCTAACCCATGAAAGCACTCTGGTGCCCCAACTCCTCCAACACTCAAAGGGTTAAAAGGACAAGCCCCCACTAACAATGGCGATCTGTTTCACAGGCTGGGGGAGACTGGCTGACAAGTTTAAGTGTTTTTAAAACCCTTCCCTTGTTACACAAATGCTTTATGGTTATCACCTAATCTCGTTGGTGATCCGGCTGCCGGACCTTGTAGCTGTGGGCAGACTGAGCATTTTCTTCTTTCCTAATGACTTTCACTTGTTCTCTTTGGCTATATAGATTCCTTGTAGGTTGTGATACCTTTTTCTGGGGAACAACGTTAGGTTTTTCACAGATTAAACGCGGGTATGCAGAGATTTCTTGACAGAAAATATCTGCGGTTGATATCATATATCAGAAACTCTCACTTTGATCTCCTAAATCATGGGTGGCCAACTCCAGTCCTCAAAGGCCACCAACGGGTCAGGTTTAAAGGATATCCCTGCTTCAGCACAGGTGGCTCAATCAGTGGCTCAGTCATTATGAGCCACCTGTGCTGAAGCAGGTATATTCCCTGTTGGTGGTCCTTGAGGACTGGAGTTAAAACTGCAATAATGACCTTGTATTGCAATTTTGTAAAGCTCAGCATACATTGTTGGCGCTATATAAATAAAATACATTATACATACAATAGTTACGATCTGCCACAACTGTACACAAACTGCTGTTGACTTGAATTGGGATTTGGGTTGATACTGCCCCGATCTGCACTGTTACACATTAATAAAATACAGTACCCCCATAGTCCCTACTTTGCATATAAGGAGGGCTGTAAAAATGCACTCCCCTGCCTGGTAGCTTCACTTTTCCCCAGAGCTGCCAACATCAGGCTATGCAGCTAGAAGCACATGTCATTCAGCCAAGAGATCACACCCCCATGCCGGCCTCCCAATCATGTTTCTTACTTTTTCTCTAGTGCTGTGAAAAGGGAGTCATACGGCATGGCTCAGTCACATGCAGCCTCAGCAGCATCAGCCTAAAAGCAATGTTGCAGAAAGTCGACGACAATTATTGTCGGCATGGTCAGAAGTGAGGTGTCACTTGTGTTCAGGTAGTGTATTAGGGGGGGGGGGGATGTGTGCAGGACAAGGTAAGTGTGGAAGTGTATAAGACATCGGGGCATGTTTGCAGGAGGCTAATAGAGTGGGATATATGGGCTGGAGGAGGGAGGACAGACGCATGTGTGCAGAAGAGGAGTGATGTGTGCATAAGGAGGAAAGTATGCAGGAGGGCAGATGGGTAGTGGGATTCAGGGAATAAAATGACAAAAATAATAATATGAGGCAACACAGAGGTATGTTTAGAGCAGAGTTGTGCAAATGTATTTTCTTTGCAACATTTTTCACGTTTATATTCTTAATATTTACATTATGTACATTTTTTTCCTTGGAAATGCAAAAATAGTTTGTACTGCGATGGAGAATCTATGAAGAAAACACAGAGAACTCCAAGAAAAAGACTAAATTTCCGAGCACACGCTTGGCCTAACTACAATTTAGGATTAATTTACTTACATATTAAAATATACCATAGACATGACATCCCCGGACGAAGCTCCTTAGTGGAGTGAAACGCGTAGGGCGTGATAGACAGAATTACGCCTGAGTAGGAAGCTGCAGTCAGGAAGTGTACACAGAGCTCTGAGGTCTGAAATTTGAAATTGAGACAGAGCTAAGTCATGAGGTAAATATTTAGTTCTATGTGTCAATTTAGAGAAGTTCTAGCTATTACCTAAACCCCTATTAGCCTCGCTGATTTAAGTGAGTTATTTTAAGACAGTTCAGTGTATAGGGACAGTCCAGAAAAAATGTACAGTTGGTCAGACCCTCCTAAGCACAATAATGCAGAATAGTATTTGCCAATGGGACGGCTTGGGCATTTTGTATGTACATGAGGCTCCAATAAATAATATTTTTACGGGGCCACCTTGTGATCCTTACCTTAGTCAGTGCTCCATTTCCTCACTTCTATCTCAGTGTATGTACAGGGACAGCTGATCTTATCTTTTTTTTCAGTGGATCTGTATATTCCCAGTCGCTCTGCTCTCTAACTCACTAGATTGTCTGCACACATGCTCAATAGTACCACTATAAGCATTTATTTTATTAGGATTTTTTTTTTACATTGGATTTAAGCAGGGGATCTCCAGAGCTGAACTCTGTTAATTTCAGCTCCGGGCACCCCCTGCTTACAGAGATACTTCACTCCTTAGTGGGTGATGGTGGCCCACTCTGCTTGGCTAGCAGCAATCACGTAATGGCCGGTTTGTGAAAGCTCCTGCACCCTGCGGGCCAATAGGATGCTGTGATGTCATTAGGTTCGGCTTTCTATTGACCCAAGTGACGTGAAAGCTTTAAACATTAAAGCCCAGCTAACTCAGCCGGAGCGGCTACCGGATTGGATTTCTCCTTTAAGTTAGCCACTCCATAATATTACAAGACAAGACATATTACATGTATTGATTTATAATTGGATTGGCTATACTTTGTTGGGCATACTCTATATGGTCCTTCAGATACCAGGCTGATGGATTTGTGTAATGTAGACATCTCATCTCCATATGCAGGAAACCTAATATACTCTACTACTTACAGTTAGGTCCGGAAATAATTGGACACTGACACAATTTTCATAGTTTTGGCTCTGTACGCCACCACAATGGATTTGAAATGAAACAACTGAGATGTAATAGAAGTGCAGACTTTCAGCTTTAATTCAAGGGGTTGAACAAAAATATCGTATGAAACGTTTAGGAATTGCAACCATTTTCATACACAGTCCCCTTATTTCAGGAGCTCAAATGTAATTGGACAAATTAACACAATCATAAATAAAATGTTCCTTTTTAATACTTTGTCGAGAATCCTTTGCAGGCAATGACTGCTTGAAGTCTGGAATGCATGGACATCACCAAACGCTGGGTTTCCTCCTTTGTGATGCTTTGCCAGGCCTTTACTGCCGCTGTCTTCAGTTGTTATTTGTTCATGGGTCTTTCTGCCTTAAGTTTTGTCTTCAGCAAGTGAAATAAATGCAAGCTCAATCGGGTTGAGATCAGGTGATTGACTCGGCCATTGCAGAATATTCCACTTCTTTGCCTTAAAAAACTCCTGTGTTGCTTTCGCAGTATGTTTTGGGTCATTGTCCATCTGTAAAGTGAAGTGCCGTCCAATCAACTTCGCTGAATTTGGCTGAATCTGAGCAGACAATATATCCCCATACACTTCAGAATTCATGCTTCTGTCTTCTGTCACATCATCAATAAACACTAGTGACCCAGTGCCATTGTAAGCCATGCATGCCCATGCCATTACACTGCCTCCGCCGTGTTTTACAGATGATGTGGTATGCTTCGGATCATGAGCCGTTCCAAGCCTCCTCCATACTTTTTTCTTCCCACCATTCTGGTATAGGTTGATCTTAGTTTCATCTGTCCCAAGAATGTTGTTCCACAACTGGGCTGGCTTTTTTTGGTATTGTTTGGCAAAGTCTAATCAGGCCTTTCTATTCTTGAGTCTTATGAATGGTTTGCACTTTGTGGTGAACCCTCTGTATTTGCTCTCGAAGTCTTCTGTTTATGGTATACTTGGATAATGATATGCCTACCTCCTGAGAGTGTTCTTCACTTGGCTGGATGTTGTGAAAGGGTTTTTCTTTACCATGGAAAGGATCCTACGATCATCCACCACTGTTGTCTTCCGTGGACGTCCAGGCCTTTTTGTGTTGCAGAGCTCACCAGTGCATTCTTTTTTTCTCAGAATGTACCAAACTGTTGATTTGGCCACTCCTAATGTTCCTGCTATCTCTCTGATGGATTTTCTTTTTTTTTGCAGCCTAAAGATGCCCTGTTTCACTTGCATTGAGAACTCCTTTGACCGCATGTTGTGGGTTCACAACAACAGCTTCCAAATGCGAATAAACAACAGAAAAAGGTAGCGCTAATAAAATAACCTGGTGATGGCCAGCAGCCTGGGATATAACTCTGACACCCAAGGTCAGATATGGAAGGGAAGGAATATGTTATATCTATGGCGATAGGCCCCAAGTCACACCAAACAAAAGGATATAAAGCAGCCAGATGGAAATAGATGTCCACTAGAGCCCTCCTCGTGTAGGCGGTCAAATCATGTAAAACAAAAATTAAAAACAAACATAGTGTAATACAGTAAATAACATTAACACAAAAACAGTGACACCACTAACAAACACTTACAACTAACAAATGCTAAGACAAACAAATGACTGAAAAGTAAAAAAAGGCATTTAATACAATAACTGATAGTTCAGTACAACTAAAAAC
Organism: Ascaphus truei; assembly: GCF_040206685.1. NCBI lineage: Eukaryota > Metazoa > Chordata > Amphibia > Anura > Ascaphidae > Ascaphus > Ascaphus truei. The sequence goes on along the minus strand of NC_134486.1, from coordinate 56,499,656 downwards.
ACACAATGTAAGAAGTCCCTATGGTATCCTGTAGCTAGCTGAAATACCCGCTTACCGGAGCCCAGCTGGTAACAGGCAGTGGATAATTGGAGAGTATCCCCTCTCATATGACACCGGTGTAGCTCCTGCCCGTCTCCTAGGCATCTGCCACGTGTAATCGTCTGGCTGCCGGGGAGTCAGTGGATGTAGCAGCTATCCAAGCTCCTGAGCTCCTGTCTCCTCCTTGGTTCTGGTCTCAGTGTTTTTAGTTGTACTGAACTATCAGTTATTGTATTAAATGCCTTTTTTTTTTACTTTTCAGTCATTTGTTTGTCTCAGCATTTGTTAGTTTTAAGTGTTTGTTAGTGGTGTCACTGTTTTTGTGTTAATGTTATTTACTGTATTACACTATGTTTGTTTCTATTTTATTTTTTTACATGATTTGACCGCCTACACGAGGAGGGCTCTAGTGGACATCTATTTCCATCTGGCTGCTTTATATCCTTTTGTTTGGTGTGACTTGGGGCCTAGCGCCATAGATATAACATATTCCTTCCCTTCCAAATGCGTACGCCACACCTGGAATCAAATCCAGACCTTTTACCTGCTTAATTGATGATGAAATAACGAAGGAATAGCCCACACCTGTCCATGAAACAGCTTTTGAGTCAATTGTCCAATTACTTTTGGTCCCTTGAAAAAGAGGGGGCTACATATTAAAGAGATGTAATTCCTAAACCCTTCCTCCAATTTGGATGTGAATACCCTCAAATTAAAGCTGATAGATTGCACTTTAAGCCCATATTCATTATTTAACTGTAACTTGAATTTATTTTGGTACACAGCCGAAATAACAAAACTTGTATCCGTGTCCAATTATTTCCGGATCTAACTGTATATATGTGTGTGTTCAATTCCAGCTTACCTATTATAGAACTGTACCCAGAACATTTAAATACTTTTTTTTAGACTGGGCTGCATTACACTTTTTGCCTGGCTCTCCTTCCCTCTCTGTTATTTTCTATAGCACTTTTGTTTGTCATGTTTATAGTATATTTTAATATGTAAATAAATAAATGCTACGTTTAGTTAGCCCAAGTGTGCAGTCTTTTTGTTGGAGTTCTCTGCGTTTTCTTCCTAGATTCTCCATCGCAGTACATAGTTAGTACTGTACCGCTGCTAGGCCACAGGGATGCGCCCCTCCTCTGTAGAGGACTCTCAGAGGGAATAGGGCTATTCACTTTATCTACCTTCCATTGACTATAAAAACATGGTTTATATGCAGTAGATGGAAGCCATGTATTTCAGTGGTTCTATTTTTATAGAAATGCGAAAAATAGACTTAATTCCACAATTTTGCCAGATTACCACAACATTTTTTTAAACTTTTGCCAGAATTGAGGGCCACTTGACCGCATGCCATTTGCTTCTGTGTGTAAGGAATCCGGTTCTGCTTTTGGTTATAGCCTTGCAGAACTGTGCAGTTTCTAATTACTCCCTCTGGCAATCTATAAGCACCTGTGCTAGCTATCTCTGCTACCCTAGCCGGTGCTCCGTCATTGGAGGAATTCTCACACACCTCCCTCCTGTGATTGGCTCACTGCCCTTTATATACTAGACTCTAGCTCTGATTCAGTGCCGAGCATAAATCCTTTTTGGACATTACATGTGTTCTGTCACAAGCCCTCTTGCTTGTCTCGTGTGTTACTAATGATTTCGCTAAGCTCTAGTTTCCAGTTCTCGTCTCTAGTTCTGGTTCCGGTGGCCTGCTGTTGCTCGCTACACAAAGGCCTGTGTTCCTGTTTCCCGAAGGCTTGCTGTTGCTCTCTACGCAGAGGCCTGTGTTCCTGTTCCCCGAAGACTTGTTGCTTCTCTCTACGCAGAGGCTTGAGTTCTGCCTGCCTGGATTCTGCAACCTGCTGCATTCTCCCCTAGCCGAGGTTACTGTTTGGATCCCGTGGCCTGCTGCCCTCTCCCTTGCAGCGGCCAGCTTTGGACTTCTTGTGCTGAAGCGCTGGTTTATTAGTGCTGCCTGGCTGTGTGCCCACTACAGTCAGCATTTTCCTTGCTGAGACCGGTACCATGGGCCGTGGTCGCCACTCACGCACAACCCGCTCCCACCCTGCAGCTATTACGCTGAAGCAGGACCTACTTGACTTCCGCTCGGATAACGTTTACCCTGATGTCTACAATCCTGACCCTGGCTATGCTCCTCTCTCCAGTCTCGACCCTGCTATGTACGACTACGAACTGCGCAATCCGGATCCGACTATGTGGTCTCAGGTCGGTGATTATGTAACCCCACCTCAGCCCCGCGGTCCGGTCCTGGTTTGTGGCGAGCACAACCGTGACACTGTATTAGAATTTGCAGTGCACATTAACTTTTAATGCTTGGCAAATATTTTGCGAAACTTGTAACCACAGGGGCCTGAATGTAGTGTAAAGCAAACTGGGGCAAAAAAACTGCAACCGGTTACTTTCCGCTGGTACGTCGCGGTTTCCTACTTCTACAACAGATTACTTTCAACTGAATTATTTTCTATGATAAACATGCGGCTATTTTCCCCCCAGTTCTGCAGGGATTCCATATACACATACTCTATATAGGTTTTGGTATGTATGTTACCCTTTAGAGTGCCTTAATGACGTACGCTGACAAGTCAACGTTTATAAATTAAGAGATCTTGAGATTTAAAACAAAGTTAAGAGGAAACTTTTTAACACATCAAGTATGTGTCAGTGTGTGAATGCACTGCACAACACAGCCAACATCGTTCCTACATTTCATTTAGCCATTCTAAAGTTCTCATTAGAAGGCAACGTGAACATCAGTCAGAGCCAGCACTGCCAAAACCACTGAAGATCTGCCACATATATCAAAATGACTTTGGATGAAACTCTAATTGCTCTTGTCCTACATTTTCAACCATCATGTGTGATGCTGAAGTAATGAAGAAAATGATTTAGCTGTGAGGGTGACCTTGGGTATTGCCAGAGCCAAGCCGAGCAAGAACAAAAAGAGAGCAGCACACAGGGAATAGAACAGATCTCTGTGATGCCTGTGTGTTATTCGGCAGAGTGTGATTTTTGGACCGATTCCACTTCTGATTCCCTGACCTCATTCACCGGGCTGCTGTGTCTGAGTCAAATATGCTGCATTCAAATTTTTCCCAGGAGCCTATCCGTTTTCTCCTTTGGCGTAGGTCAAATTTCACTCTCTGCAAACCAGCTGCTAGGAGTCTCCTTGAAATTCACAATATTGTAGGAGTCACAAAAGGAATGAAAAGTGTAGTTAAATGTACGTCTACTTTCATACAAGCAAATACATCGGTGGGTATTGCCAGACCTCCCAGCTGCCACATTCGTGCATAATCAGCAGATTTATACATCTGCATTTATACTTTTTGCACCAGTTCCGCAGCTGGGACACTTGGGGGGAAAAAACCTCTGGGTTCATAAGATACATGTACACAGAGAGTTTGTTCAACACATCACGAATCCGCCCAAAATGAAATTGATTAGGAGAGCTGTACAAAGGACGGGTTGCTGGCTATTTATCAAAGTTCCCATCTGCACAAAAAGGGCAAATCTGGTGCAAAAAAACGGCAATCAAACAAGAAACTCCAATTGGTTTCAATTGGAATATTTTCTTTTATAGATCTAGTGTAGTTGCCCCAGTTTTGAATATAACACTATTAACCCCATGGTAATGCATAGTAGCCCTGCTGGCAGCCGTGGGGGTACGCCATGTTGCATTCTAAAACGGCCGTCACACAGTTAATGTGAAGACCAACATAATGTTGATAATGTCAGCTCAAAGTCGAGTAGTGAACCATTCTAAACATAAAGTGGTAAATATGTATTCTCTGTATATTTCTATGTTGATGAGCTGTAGATGGGGCATGTATTATTAGGGCAATGAGGGCTGTTTTTAACGTGGGAGGGTTTGTGTTGATATGTTAATAAAGGTTGACACATTGCAGCTGTGCTTGGAATTTCATGTTGAATGCCAAAAATCATGCAATTTTCAAAACCCACATAATGTTGGAAATAAGCACCGCTCAATATACATATATTGATACTAAATTAACGGCTTGTATACTTTCGAGAAGGTTTGTATGTTTCATTTAATTAGTTACGGGATCAGTGAATTGTTATTAACACATTTGGAAAGGTCATTAATCACAGTGCTGTTTTTAAACCAGTTTGCTGCAAGCAGACTGATCAATAGCGCTTAGGGTAACTTTTAAAATGTGTCTTACTACTGTAACCCTGTTTCCCTCCTCTCCCTATCTCATCTATGGCTCCTTTGGGGGAAACTGCTCTGGTTACTACTCTTTGTGTGGTGCTAGCATACCTGTTGGTTCCAGGAGGGCTGAGTGGCCGCGGTGGTAAGGGGCATAGGACAAGTTTAAGGACAGTATTCATGGGTTGATCTTCAGTGTTCAGCGCCTCCAGCTGTGACAGGATCCCAGGCTGTGGGATGTCAGCTTCCATCACTGCACCCTTTAATCCTCCTGGCCAGTAACCGACACCCAGGCAGAGGTCTGTTGAATAGGAAGCTTTTATTGTTACTCTCTCTCCACACTTCTCCTCTTAGTTTCCCGCAGTGCAGAACTTCTGGATGGTGCAGGCTCCATCTCTTGGGGCACTGTCTGATTATTGTCTAAGCCAGCCTGCTTAGAATGGCATGCTTGCCCCGCAATGGGGAAGGCTCACTGCCCTCTTACTCCCCAGAAGAAGCAGAAGAGCCAGGCATCATTCTTTCCCTCACCTCACACCTTCTCCCTCTGGAAGGTAAGCTGGACTTCCTCTCGCTTCAGAGGACAGCTCAAGACTCCTTTGCTTCCTCACCCTTTGAAGGGTAGAGCCAGGTTGATTTTAGATCCTCCCCAGAAGAATCTAGAAGGTGCTGTCTCATGGACTGTACCCACCCTTAAGGGGCTGTACAAAGGTCATGAGACACCACCTTCCTTCCTTCCTCTTCTAGGAAAGAAAAGGGGGTAATTGCCCATAGATTAACCCACTACGTCCTGGAACTTATCAGGGTTTATGTAGTAGTTATCCTATGTGGGGAAAAACAGGTAAGATGAGACATACCCTGTTACACTACTTTCAACGGTAACCAGGTCTCTGCAACCTAAAGTGGATGAATATACAAAAATGGCCTGAATTCATATTACTATAGGAGCTGGGGTGGAAAAATCCCAAAAATGTTCTTCTGGTGCACGAGTTGCAGCGCTGACTAACCTGTCCTTCACCATCGCATCCAGCTTGAAGCAGGATAGGTTGTGCTGTTGTGGCAGTGAATAAGGCCGCGATTATAGTGATCGAGCGTGCCGAGAATAAAAGGCCATACCTCTATGAGTCAGGCCATGGAGCGGGCGACCAAGCACGCGATTTTTGAAAATACAAATCGGATTTGTTTTTTTCTCGCGACGGCTGCTTTACGTGAGCGGTTCAGCCAATGAGGGCGAACAGCTCACGTGATGTCACAGCCACGCCTCCCTGTTGGACTTGAATAATTCCATTATTACTCCATTCTAGAACTTGTTTTGAAGCCCAGCTTGGCTCCCTGGTTTACACTTTTTCTAATGCCAAATGATTGGTGCAAAACTGAGAAAACACAGTCTCTGCATTAGGACTGAGGCCTTTAGGTTAATGGATGATTTTATAATCGGTAAATTCTTTTGAAGCCTCTTGGGATCCTCTCAGACAAGAATACATCTTTGAGTGTTGCTGAAAGACTGCATTTTAAAATGTGTCGTCCCATCTAGCAACATGTATTAGGGATGCAATGAAAGCATTTAAGCATGTAATATTGATACTCCATACAAAAATGTGTTAAAAGCATTGCAAATTACCCTCCCATGAGGCCACCGTATCCCACTGATGAGCTGTTGTTGTTACAGGTAAATAGGCTTGAACTCAAGTGAAGTTACTACTGGTGTGTTAACCAGATTCTCACTGCGGGCCAGATACAATAAGGGCAAATAATGTTAGGTTACCTAAAGTAGTAACAGAAGTTATTTTCCCTGAGTATAACGCATATCCACAAAGGTAATTATATGTAAAAACATCTGTTGTTAAACTCATTCGCATATGACTAACGTTAGGTTAAATTAGGTTTACATAACATGGCGTCAAACCTATCTTACCTAAAGGTTGTGTTACTGCCATCCAGGCCCTGAAATATGGGTTTTGCTGGAGAGGGAAGCAGAGGGAAAATGTGAGAGAGCCCCCTGTGACTTATATACCTCCCCTCGGATATATGCTAATTTCAATCATTTGAATATACTTTGTATATCCAAATGAGCATATTTCCCAGGAATCTCGGGTGTGTTCCTTTGTGTGCACGCAGTATTTCTCCACGTATTATATAAAGGTGTTTGGGGAGGTAGATACTGTAAGTCACTTGGGACGCTTGTAAAAGGAGTGGGTGGAAGGCTGGCTTGACTGCTGCCAGTGTCCTAGGCCAGAGGAAGTGACCTAAAATAAACTTCTTATTGCATCCTGTGCAACATTACACATTTCATACCAGACCAATGTGGAACGTTAGGGGACATATTGAGCTACAGGAAGAGAGAAAGGATGGAAAAGAGAGAAAAATGGAAAAGATAAAGCAGAACGTGAGCATGGGATGGAGAGATAGATTAAGTGACTAGTATAAAACAGAGAAAAAAGGGTAGTATGGGTGAGTTATAGTGCCTGTGAAACAAGTGAAATCATGGCAGAAAATTCGAGAGAAAATAGGACAGAGATAACATAGGTAGAAAGCACTGCAAACAGAAATGAACTGGTTGTGGATGAGAAGAGACAGAGAAAGGAAAGTATATATATCGTAGAAGTCAATGGGGGTGATGTATCGAGGCAAATCTGGAACGTCTTGCAAATCTTTGCATGAATGTATCAAGGGTTTTGCTCCAAGTTTTGTGTGGTTTGCGTTTGCAGTTTGGGGAGTGACCACAGAAGCCGTTAGGGAGAGACATAATAATGAGGTGCAGCAAACTTTACGTCTCTGTGCGTCTCTTCTGTATCTTGCATTTGCGTAAATAAAATCCGCCAGGTCTGAGTTGGTTTGAATTTTTATGGCCAGCAATTTGCGGCAAGTGTAAGAAACACAAACGCAAGCAGAAAATGGGGCAATGTGTCATAACAAACTAATACGTGCACTTTCTTTACGTTGACACATCTCCACCATAGACAGGAAAACAGCGTGCTATTAACTTTCCTCCTACCCCAAACAGATGCCGTTTCATAAAAAGGAAATCACTAAAATGCACAAGTGCTCGCTTTAAAACGTTACATAGTACAGTATTACTGCCCCTTAACCTAACCATTCTGTCTCCTCTTTGGGAGACTCCTAGGTAAAACTAGTCCTGATTGTTCATTCGTTTGTATTTCCCATTCCCAGGTCTTCTCTTCCACTGCTCAACCCTTCCCATTTCAGGGCTGAGGGGACTTCACTCCACAATGAAGAAAGCTGTGATTAGCGTTCATGAAATAAATGCACTGGAATTCAACTGAAGAAACACAGCTAACAAAACAAGTATGTAAATATCCATCAAAAGGATTATCAGCAGAGAACTTCTGGATATGATTTGATTTTAATCAGCTGTTATACATCCATCAAGGCCACAGCCAAAGTAATAAAAGAAATCAAGAGCAGGCAGATTATCCCGTTCACTACCAGAGGGGCCTGCAAGGCATTGTAGCTGAACAATGTGTTTCACTCCCCTCAGCTAACTGGGTTATGTTATCCATTCATTCCTTGTATACTGCAAATACTGTGTAACCCATCTTCCCCCACTCTAAGGGAGATTTCCTGCGGTTACCTGGTGATGGTGCTACCTGTATGGCTCACAGGAGGCTCTGAGCATCTGCCGGTGTTGTTTTGGGATAATCAGGACAGGCTTTTAGGGATCTTTACAGCTTCATGCTCGGTGCTGCAGCGCCTCCATTCCCACAGGGCCTATAGGAATAGGTGCTGTTCCCTGTGGAAAACACTCCCTCCCTCCCTGAAGAAACTGCAGCCACAGGCAGGAGTACTGTATACAAACAGGAACGGTTCTTTATTGCAGCAAGTACAGCAGTACACAGCATAAACATCAGCATACTCTTTCCATTGGTCCCTGGACTCAACCGCCAGGGCTTGAGGCCCCAAAAGGTCTACCCTAGACTCACATACTCCCTGGTGGAATATGGGGTAGCTGATCCCACTCCCCTGAGGGAGGGGAAGGAAGGTGAACAAGAGCCCTGGCCCCATACTTCCAACTCTGCACAGACAGAATTAAATTTAGGCTGCAGACCCTTTTGTACCCAGTGGAGGGTCCTAGTCTGAGCCCCTGATAGGACAGTACCCAGGCCTTAGGCCTACCCCCCGCCCCCCGTCACTCAAGGGAGTTGTTTACTGCTGCAGCAAAGAGCAAGGATTTAACCCTATCACTGCCTGCGCTGGAACCAGGGTTTATGTGTTAGGCAGGGCAGATTAGTAGCCCAGGGGGTACATGCTACAACTGCTTAACATTACTCGACAATTTGTAACACATTTGTTACTTTAAGTTATCAGAGGGCATCACATTCCTTTTTAATTACACTTTTACGATCACAATCTTAGAAAATACTCAAAAAAAATGTTCCTGAAAGAAACATGGATTCCTAACCTGAACAAGCAAGAGAAATGTGTACATATAAACGTCATCTCTCTAACATCTGTAGAATGTTACTGCCCGATGGCTGCTGATCAATACAATTGTATGGTTTTCTTAGCCAGAATGCATTAAATAAGAAAACAAATAAAATAACATTCTCTACTACAGAATGGCACCTGTCAAAGTACTACTTTTTTATGGTGCACTCCAATGAAGCAGCTATTTTCCTAAAAAGAAATTGATATTCTCTAACCAAGAAAAAAAACATGATTTTGGAAATTAGTAGAAAGCACGCATTTTTTGTTTTTGTAATAAGTCAAGAGGGATTGGTCAATGAAATACTTCAGCTACTTGCAATCTCTTGTTTTTATTTTATTTATTAACCTTTACCTGTTTATGGTATGGGCCCTGCCAGAGGCCCTAGTGATATTAGAGAGAGGCATCTCACAGACACTTCCTCGCTTTTTTATTGGATGATCGGGATAACTGCTCCAATGGAGTGGTCCACCCAATCAAAACGGAAGTGGAGCCCTCTCCATTTACATCTCCGACTTCCCGTGCCTTGTTGCGTCATGTATTTGCTGCTGAAGGGCATCCCTGGCACTCTAAAGCTGAAGGATGGATGGCTGGCAGGTTCAAAATCTGAACTTCATGAATTTCGAAGTTCATTTTGCATGTTGGCGTCGAATTTTGGAAAATAAGAGCCAAAACATGAGAGGCTTATCCTCAGATTCTGGGATTGTTTAGGGGTGAGAAAATTTAAAAACTGGGTGAAATATTGGGGTCGCAAACAAAAGACTCACGAACTTATGCACAAATGTTTGAATTTCAAAAAAGTTCTCCCTATTTTTGAATGAAATTCCCGGCTTATTTTGATTTTTTCCCATGTTTTACAAATTCAAAATGAATCAAAGTTGCAGCAAAATGCCAAAAACATTTCAGAACCAGATCACCAGTGAAAGTGGCCACCTTTACTTCTATAGAGCGCACAAAGAAAAATGCAGCCACAATGACAATCTTAATACAGTAGAAGGGTGTCTGCAAACTAATAATTGGTGTTAAAAGTCTAGGAAAATTAGATGAATATAGTGGGATTGGTATAGTGAGCAATTGACTTTACATTGTTACTGACAGGCTTAGTCAGTGTATGTACAGGGTCTATACATGACAACATGATGATAAGGCATCAATTTCATGTTGTGTCCGTCTATACCTATGTAATGCTGCTTCCCCCACCCACTGGGAAATTTGTCCATTACACGGTGTATGGTGCATACCTGATGGCTTACAGTAGATCTGAGTCTCCGCCGATGTTGTTGGGGAGAACAGAACCGGTTTCTGGGATACATTACCGTTGTCTATTCCTGGGTACACAGCGCCTCCATCTACTGCAGGATCCAGATATATGGAGGCAATCTCTCACAGAAGAATGTACTACTCTCCCCCAAGTAAGATTACAAACTAGGCAAGAGGTATAGATATCTGGAACAGGCTTTATTGGTCCTCTGCTGACACAGTATCACAGGCTACTGCCCCAATACAGTTCACTGCAGGTCTCCAACATTCGGATGGTCCCTGGACCTCCACTCCAGGCCAAGGGCACCCAAAGCAGTCCTTACTCTTCCCTGCCGCTCTAGTAGGGACAGGGGAAAGGTAACCTCTCACTCTCCCCCAAGGGGAAGAGGAACAGGGAAGGCCAATTCACAGGCAGTCCTGTGTGACACCGGTCTCTCTCAACCGTAGAGACACTACTAAATTTGGGTGGTGCAACTCCTTAAGCACAGTGGGAGAAGGGTACAAGGTCTGAACCCATGATTGGGCAGAACCCAGGCATTGTCCCACCTCCTCCCCTGTCACTCAAGGGAACTGCCCTTGTGGGGAAAACCCATAATTGGTCCTGACACTGCCTGCTCTTACCAGGGTTTGCATGTCAGGGAGAGCAGAGTGAGTGTTAGCCAAACCAGGCATGGCTACACCTCTAATCATGTAGAAATGTGCTTCGTGCCAACTTTTTCTCCTCTTGTGTTGGCCACCATATTCAGAAGGGTTATTGTAGCTGTAAGTGAAGGAGTTGTTTCATACTCTACTTTTATGGGATGTATTTAGAGGTGTTTGTAACTGCTGTACTGATTTTTTTTTTGTTGCATCAATAAAACTGCCATTGTGTGTTGTGCTTATGAGATCTGAGTCAGAGATAAGAAACTCAAGCAACATGTTTCCTACTTTTTTACGCCAAAACCAATGGTTTCAAATGAAACATCTTCGACAAAGCCAAGTCAAAATACAGTGTCATCTGAAAACATATCCTCATCATTTCGTAACAGCTATCCTAAAAGAGTGCAGAGTAAATGAGTACTTCAGTATCAGCCGAAATCTTTTTTATTTTGACTAACAATTGATATTATAAGAGAGTTTACATCCTAAAATAAGAATGTTTTACCTAAGCTAAACAGCAGAGGACTACAACAGTAACGGGCAAATAAAGGCAAATAATGTTTAGGGGAGACTTTTCTGAAAATGAAGTCATACTAATTTGGTCCAAAAACATGTTATATTAACAGATGATTTCATTTTTGTATTCTGTTCACATATTTTTCACTGTGAATCATATTGTGACATGTGGCCTGTTCCACATGTGGGGGATATCTGTAATGCTCCCCAGTGGCATTGCTGGGAACACATTAGAGCAGGGGATGGTCAACTCCTGTCCTCAAGGGCCACCAACAGGTCAGATTTTAAGGATATCCTTAATACCTGGCCTGTTTGTGGCTCTTTAGGACAAGCATTGGCCCCCCTGATTAACATTTCTTATAATATTTCTTGTAGGCCAATAGTCGACTTACAAAGGAGACTAGTCATTTCTTACTACTGCTGGCATGTGTTGCCTGTACAGAAAATACAATATTAAAGTACAACATCAACATTCATATATCTATGAAGAATTCCCAAAATAAAGTTGATGGCTGCTTTAAAGCAGCAGTCCCACTTGGCCGATTTTTTATAATGTATAGATTTTTTTCACAGTATGGGAATCGGAGGAACCACGTTAATTTCAGCACTGGGAACCTGGTTCCGAGGCACTTACGGATGTCTATCCACCTTCCCGTGAAATCAAAATAGCCACCCGAACCGACCGAGGGAGCCGTCACCAGTTGCGATTTTCTTTTGGACAATCAATGAAACCCTTTACAATGACAGGAAGTAAAACCGGTAGCTTCCCCGTTAAGTATCTCGGGAATCAGGGGTCTCTGGGGCTGAAAATAGAACAGTTTGGCCTGGAGGATCCCCTGATTCCTATGCTGTACAGAGAAGGGGCAGGACTAGGTAGGCGGGATGTATGCATTCAAATAAAATCATTAATAATATTCAAACTTGCGAATTTGAGTAATTGGGAATGTATGTATGTATGTCTTTATTCATATAGTGCCATTAATGTACATAGCGCTTCACAGTAGTAATACATGTGACAATCATATAAATAACAAATAATACAAATAACAGATCATGGGAATAAGTGCTTCAGATATAAAAGTAACATTTACGATGAGGAGTCCCTGCTCCGAAAAGCTTACAATCTAATTGGTAGGTAGGAAAAACGTACAGAGACAGTAGGTGGGCATCTTATAAGTGCATCTGCAAGGGGCCAAGCTTTATGCATCATGTGTATAGTATTTAGCCAAGGTGCTACTCATATGCTTCTTTAAGCAACTATGTCTTAAGGTGGGTCTTAAAGGTGGATAGAGAGGGTGCTAGTCAGGTATTGAGGGGAAGGGCATTCCAGAGGTGTGGGGCAGTCAGTGAGAAAGGCTAAAGGCAGGAGAGGGCTTTAGATTCAAAGGGGGTAGAGAGAAGACATCTTTGAGCAGAACGCAAGAGTTAGGATGTGCATAGCGAGAAATTAGGGATGAGATGTAAGGAGGGGCAGAAGAGTGTAAAGCTTTAAAAGTGAGGAGGAGAATTGAGTGTGAGATGCGGGATTTGATAGGAAGCCAGGAGAGTGATTTCAGCAGGGGAGACGGTGAGAACCTTGAAGGTTCTTAAGGAAAGAGTAGAGTGATTCTGGCAGCAGCGTTTAGGATAGATTGTAGGGGAGACAGGTGAGAGGCAGGAAGGCCGGACAGCAGGAGGTTACAGTAATCGAGACGGGAGAGAATGAGGGCCCGTGTCAGAGTTTTAGCAGTCAAGCAACAGAGGAAAGGGCATATCTTTGTAATATTGCGGAGGAACAAGCGACAGGTTTTAGATACGTTTTGGATGTGAGAGGAGAATGTGAGAGAGGAGTAGAGTGTGACCCCTAGGCAGCGTTCTTGGGCTACTGGGTGAATGATAGTACTTCCAGCAGTAATGTGGAAGGAGGAAGTGGGGCCAGGTCTGGGAGGAAGTATGAGGAGCTCTGTTTTTGCCATGTTAAGTTTAAGTCGGCGGAGGGCCATCCAGGATGATATCGCAGAGAGACATTCAGAAACTTTGGTCTGTACAGCAGGTGTAAGGTCAGGGGTTGAAAAGTAAATGTGTGTGTCGTCAGCATAGAGGTGATATTTAAACCCAAGAGGTGTAGGCCTCTTTTAAAGCTTTACACTCTTCTGCCTCTCCTTACATCTCAGCCCTAATTTCTCGCTATGCACATCCCAACTCTTGCGTTCTGCTCAAAGATGTCTTCTCTCTACCCCCTTTGTATCTAAAGCCCTCTCCTGCCTTTAGCCTTTCTCACTGACTGCCCCACACCTCTGGAATGCCCTTCCCCTCAATACCTGACTAGCACCCTCTCTATCCACCTTTAAGACCCACCTTAAGACATAGTTGCTTAAAGAAGCATATGAGTAGCACCTTGGCTAAATACTATACACATGATGCATAAAGCTTGGCCCCTTGCAGATGCACTTATAAGATGCCCACCTACTGTCTCTGTACGTTCTTCCTACCTACCAATTAGATTGTAAGCCCAGAAGACAGGTAAGGAACACCTCCCCTCCAATGTATAACATTGCGGGAATGAAGGTATCTGGACATTGAGGGACTGCGGGGGCGTCCAGGCACTGGTTAAGGGGTTCAGGAAACTAGTCATTCACACCTGGCTTTTATTTCTAGATCCAACATTTACACACACACACACACACACACACACACACACACACACACACACACACACACACGTAACAAGGACTAATTGTAGTATAATGTAATACAATAAATACATTTATGTCAAAAATGAATGTGGTTCTGACTAGGAATTTATTACATGTATTTTATTGATATATTTTATTTTATAGTGGGGTTGGGGGCGGGGTTGGGGCGGGACTAGGTGGCGAGTAGATTTTTCTGGTTGGGCGAGTAGATTTTTGGGTGATTTGTCGAACACTGTATATATATATATATATATACAGTGGTTGACAAATCACCAAAAAATCTACTCGCCACACAAAAAAATCTACTCGCCACCTAGTACCAAACGTGTGCTGCTTGGGCCAATATTTACTCGCCCGGGGGTTAAATCCACTCGCCCGGGGCGAGCAAATGTATAGGTTTGTCGAACACTGTATATATATATATATATATATATATATATATATATATATATATATATATATTCCCCGTAAACATGTTCACATAGAGAATTGAGACATGAATCCATTTTTGTAGCTAAGAAACTGCACGTGGGTTTCTATAATGATTCCCCTCTTCAGTCCTTCAACATTTCTTCACACTTGATCCCCTCCTCCGTTTTCATCCTATTAATTTTCCACCTCCTCAGCCTGAGTCATCCTGTGCCCAATTATGTAGACAGCGATACTTGGACTTACTACTGGACTTATTCCCACAGAACAAAATGATCGAGAGTACGGTATGTAACCTGGTAGAAAAACAAAACACCACAAAATATCCAAGATAAAAGAGAAGTCATTTGTTATTCAAAACATTGTACTCGGTTTCAGCTGTAAGAACACAAAGCATTGTTTGATAATATCTGCCTTAATAACTAATGAATGCTGCCCGCTTGCTCTTCTGCCTCTTATAATCATTGGGTATTTGTTGAACTCCACTGTTTTGCTGTGTGTATGTGGTCCTCGGTATCCGACGGTCTGCTTTCCGTCAACCGCCTTATCCGCCGCAGCATAATGCAGACCGCTGAATGCATTATCCGACGTCGGAACCGCTTATCCAACGCTCGCCGCCGCAGATTAACACGGACCCGCAATCTGACGGTCCGTTATCCGACGGCGGTTTGCGGGACGCATTCTGGCGGATAAGCGAGGACCAAATATATTTGTTAATGCAACACATCCACTTGCTTTCAACGCCCCCTTTTATTCCCTCTGTCACGAGCCTGCCACTTAAAAGTGTATAAACCAATCACCAAGCATTAAAGAAACGTAAAGTATCGGTATGAATATTCAATGATTTGCGTACTTTAAAATGATTTATTTCAAATGTATATCAAATTCTAATCAGCGGAAAACTAACACCTCAATATTTGAAAGTGTATGTGCGGTAGTAAATGACGGTAGAATAATTTCAATGTGATCTTAGGATAAATAAAAGTCACCCTACTAATGCTATTACAGCTCAACCCCGTTACAACGCAAATCCGCTTATAACGCGATGCAAGCGTGGCTCCCAATTTTCGTATTTATGAATACTTTACAACACTATTATTGGTATCTTAAATACTTTATTGTACAATGCACACAATTGTACATTGTTTCTAACGCGATCCGCTTATAAGGCGATGTGATTCTTTGGACCCCAAGCACAGCGTTATAAGGGGGTTGAGCTGTATTTCAATTGCCCGCTGCACCAAAGATATACATACTTTCACTTTCTACTCCCTCTGAAACACTTCATATTTATAATCATTTATAGTAAATGCACTCTCACTCAGTCACACAGTCACCACTGGATCTCCATTGATCTTATACTACGCTAAACAATTTGGGGCAGCGATGCCTTTTAAATAATCGGATATTCCCAACTCCACAATGATTTTACAGAAGGACACACTTTAATCATACAATGACCTTCCCAGTGTATTATTGAGCACTGTTGGTCTGAACTGCGTTGGCTGTAGTCAGAAATTGGTTTGATACAATTTGCCTAATGAATTTTAATTAACGTCAAAATAGCCTCCATTATTGCCAATCTTTATGTGGAAGGTTGTAAAATAATGTTTTGAATGTATAACAATTGAAAGAGGTAAGGAAAATAGTAGACCATAATTGCAGAAGTATGCATATATATAGTCAGATTCCTACTTCCAGGTTTCAGGGGT
Organism: Ascaphus truei; assembly: GCF_040206685.1. Taxonomy (NCBI): domain Eukaryota; kingdom Metazoa; phylum Chordata; class Amphibia; order Anura; family Ascaphidae; genus Ascaphus; species Ascaphus truei. The sequence continues at coordinate 56,483,759 of NC_134486.1, read as the reverse complement.
CGTTATAGATTTGTGGCTGTATGTATAAAAAAAAAAAAACGCACTGACACAGTTGCATAAGAAAATAAATAATTCTGTCTGAAACGCGACATTTATGAAGTTTATGGCTACAGTTGTAGAATTTGGCGCCTGCTGTGCTAGTATTCTGCGCGAAAAAGAAAAACTTACTCCACCTTTAGGGTAACGGAGAAAACCAAACGCAGAAAACCATCAAGAAAAGTAACGCGAACCACAGATTTCTTTTAACACATAGACTTGTGACAATATACAAATGTAACTCCGCCCCAACTCATCCTACTTGCTCCATAAATCCCTCATCTCGTCGCAGGCAGACGTAGATAATCCCCGGAGTTGGCGCAGGTAAGATTAATACACAGAGGCTGCCCGGGGCTGGTATATTACAGTGTGAGTCGCCACACAATAACGATGTTGTGCTGGAATTTCTCCTTTGATACATAGAACTCTGGTTATTTGTAGGTGGAAATGTCAGGAAAATCTGTTTTACAATGATAACCCTTGCAATTAGTTGCCAGCTCCTCTGGCAGTGAAAGGGTTGATGGATATGACTATATTTTGTAACTTCGTAGGCAACATTTGTCCAGAATTGCCATACACCTCCGTAACAATATTCATGTACTTTCATGTAATCTTTCAGGTGCCTTTATAACGTTCAGAGACGTTCAGATATTTCATGTTCCTAAAACCTGATCGCTACACCAGGGGTCTGCAACAGGGAGCCGCACCAGGGGTCTGACTCAGGGAGCTGCACCAGGGGTCTGACTCAGGGAGCCGCACCAGGGGTCTGACTCAGGGAGCCGCCTCAGGGGTCTGACTCAGGGAGCTGCCTCAGGGGTCTGACTCAGGGAGCCGCACCAGGGTTCTGACTCAGGAAGCCGCACCAGGGGTCTGACTCAGGAAGCCGCCTCAGGGGTCTGACTCAGGGAGCCGCACCAGGGGTCTGACTCAGGGAGCCGCACCAGGGTCTGAGTCAGGGAGCCGCCTCAGGGGTCTGACTCAGGGAGCCGCACCAGGGGTCTGACTCAGGGAGCCGCACCAGGGGACTGACTCAGGGAGCCGCCTCAGGGGTCTGACTCAGGGAGCCGCACCAGGGGTCTGACTCAGGGAGCCGCCTCAGGGGTCTGACTCAGGGAGCCGCACCAGGGGTCTGACTCAGGGAGCCGCCTCAGGGGTCTGACTCAGGGAGCCGCCTCAGGGGTCTGACTCAGGGGTCTGACTCAGGGAGCCGCACCAGGGTTCTGACTCAGGAAGCCGCACCAGGGGTCTGACTCAGGAAGCCGCCTCAGGGGTCTGACTCAGGGAGCCGCACCAGGGGTCTGACTCAGGGAGCCGCACCAGGGTCTGAGTCAGGGAGCCGCCTCAGGGGTCTGACTCAGGGAGCCGCACCAGGGGTCTGACTCAGGGAGCCGCACCAGGGGTCTGACTCAGGGAGCCGCCTCAGGGGTCTGACTCAGGGAGCTGCCTCAGGGGTCTGACTCAGGGAGCCGCACCAGGGGTCTGACTCAGGGAGCCGCCTCGGGGGTCTGACTCAGGGAGCCTCCTCAGGGGTCTGACTAAGGGAGCTGCCTCAGGGGTCTGACTCAGGGAGCCGCACCAGGGGTCTGACTCAGGAAGCCGCACCAGGGTTCTGACTCAGGAAGCCGCACCAGGGGTCTGACTCAGGAAGCCGCACCAGGGGTCTGACTCAGGAAGTCGCCTCAGGGGTCTGACTCAGGGAGCCGCCTCAGGGGTCTGACTCAGGGAGCCGCACCAGGGTCTGAGTCAGGGAGCCGCCTCAGGGGTCTGACTCAGGGAGCCGCCTCAGGGGTCTGACTCAGGGAGCCGCACCAGGGGTCTGACTCAGGGAGCCGCACCAGGGGTCTGACTCAGGGAGCTGCCTCAGGGGTCTGACTCAGGGAGCCGCACCAGGGGTCTGACTCAGGGAGCCGCACCAGGGGTCTGACTCAGGGAGCTGCCTCAGTGGTCTGACTCAGGAAGCCGCACCAGGGGTCTGACTCAGGGAGCCGCACCAGGGGTCTGACTCAGGGAGCTGCCTCAGGGGTTAGACTCAGGGAGCCGCCTCAGGGGTCTGACTCAGGGAGCCGCACCAGGGGTCTGACTAAGGGAGCCGCCTCAGGGGTCTGACTCATGGAGCCGCACCGGGGGTCTGACTCAGGGAGCCGCCTCAGGGGTCTGACTCAGGGAGCCGCCTCAGGGGTCTGACTCAGGGAGCCGCCTCAGGGGTCTGACTCAGGGAGCCGCACCTGGGGTCTGACTCAGGGAGCCGCACAGGGGTCTGACTCAGGGAGCCACCTCAGGGGTCTGACTCAGGAAGCCGCCTCAGGGGTCTGACTCAGGGAGCCGCACTAGGGGTCTGACTCAGGGAGCCGCCTCAGGGGTCTGACTCAGGGAGCCGCACCAGGGGTCTGACTCAGGGAGCCGCCTCAGGGGTCTGACTCAGGGAGCCGCCTCAGGGGTCTGACTCAGGGAGCCGCCTCAGGGGTCTGACTCAGGGAGCCGCCTCAGGGGTCTGACTCAGGGAGCCGCCTCAGGGGTCTGACTCAGGGAGCCGCACCTGGGGTCTGACTCAGGGAGCCGCACCAGGGGTCTGACTCAGGGTGCCGCACCAGGGGTCTGACTCAGGGAGCCGCTCCAGGGGTCTGACTCAGGGAGCCACCTCAGGGGTCTGACTCAGGGAGCCACCTCAGGGGTCTGACTCATGGAGCCGCACCAGGGGTCTGACTCAGGGAGCCGCCTCAGGGGTCTGACTCAGGGAGCCGCCTCAGGGGTCTGACTCAGGGAGCCGCCTCAGGGGTCTGACTCAGGGAGCCGCCTCAGGGGTCTGACTCAGGGAGCCGCACCTGGGGTCTGACTCAGGGAGCCGCACCAGGGGTCTGACTCAGGGAGCCGCACCAGGGGTCTGACTCAGGGAGCCGCCTCAGCGGTCTGACTCAGGGAGCCGCACCAGGGGTCTGACTCAGGGAGCCGCCTCAGGGGTCTGACTCATGGAGCCGCCTCAGGGGTCTGACTCAGGGGTCTGACTCAGGGAGCCGCACCAGGGGTCTGACTCAGGGAGCCGCACCAGGGGTCTGACTCAGGGAGCCGCACCAGGGGTCTGACTCAGGGAGCCGCCTCAGGGGTCTGCAACAGGGAGCCGCCTCAAGGGTCTGACTCAGGGAGCCGCACCAGGGGTCTGACTCAGGGAGCCGCACCAGGGGTCTGACTCAGGGAGCCGCACCAGGGGTCTGACTCAGGGAGCCGCCTCAGGGGTCTGCAACAGGGAGCCGCACCAGGGGTCTGCAACAGGGAGCCGCACCAGGGGTCTGACTCAGGGAGCCGCACCTGGGGTCTGACTCAGGGAGCCGCACCAGGGGTCTGACTCAGGGAGCCGCACCAGGGGTCTGACTCAGGGAGCCGCACCAGGGGTCTGACTCAGGGAGCCGCTCCAGGGGTCTGACTCAGGGAGCCGCCTCAGGGGTCTGACTCAGGGAGCCGCACCAGGGGTCTGACTCAGGGAGCCGCACCAGGGGTCTGAATATAAGAGAAGCTCTTTTACTTTTCAGTAGAAACTAAAGCGGGGTCAGGGCCTTGTAATTGTGTTATGGAGGACACCTGGTTCCAAAGTGTCTAAAAGCTGCACATTGTGTCTGTGGACATTTTTGAACTGAACGTCTTAAAAGTGGAAAGGAGAAGAAATATGTGAAAAGAAATATAATTGACCAAAAAAAATAATAATAATAATCTACAGCAGGGTGACCAACTCCAGTCCTCAAGTGTTACCAACAGATCAGTTTTCAGGATATCCCTGCTTCAGTACAAAGACTGAGCCACTGATTGAGCCAGCTGTGCTGGATCTGGGAAATCCTTAAAACCTGACCTGTTGGTAGCACTGGAGGACCGGAGTTTGCTACCCCTGGGTTACAGGCACCAAGATTTGCAGTTAAGGGTATGAAAGTAATTGTAGTTGGTGTTGACATGTGGTTAGGTAAAGTATTAACAGTTAGAGCAGCGGTGCGCAAACTGGGGGGCGCGCCCCCCAGCGGGGTGGGAGAATTTGCAGGGGGGGGGCGCGGGCTGGTACAGAGGACCCACGCTCTTCACCCATACACTTAATTTAATGCTGGGTGAGGCGTGAGGCCTCTGTAACCTCACTTACCTACTGGCAGCCGGGTCTTCAGCGACGCGTCGCCATGGCATCGCGCGGCAAATGACGCAGTTGCGTCACTTGACCCGTGCCTTCGGGGGAGGGAGGGCGCCAACGCTGCGGCTCCCAGGAAGGGGGCCGCAGCTGCAAAAGTTTGCGCAGCGCTGAGTTAGAGGATAAATAAGAATTTAAGGTGGATTAAAAAACATGGAATCCTTAATATTAAGAATTATTATGGAAACAATTTTCTGAATCTCCCTCTCATATACTTACCAGTAAAAACATACCCTATTTTCTACAGAGTAACTATATAATGACAGCATTCATTTTGCCCACATGTTCACTGGTCACCTTCACTCGGCATTATAGCTTCTCTTTGCTTTGCTTCATGCAAGCAGACAGCAATGTTATTTCTCTATCATTTCCTTACTTGCGGGCCAGGTGGCATTCCTTTCTTCTCTTGTGCTTTAGCCTTACAATCAGGCTTTGGGAACTCGTATCTTTTTGTTCTTTCCGCTGCGCAAGTTAATCTCTGCATCTGTGGCAGTGAGAACGTTTATCCGTGCCAGCAGAAAATAGGGGTAAAAGAGAGGAGGCCGAAGCACGACGGCTAGAACACGTGTGTCCTGCTGCCCGACTCAGATATGTCCCCCGTGTTCATTTTCCATAAGCAGCAATGTTATGCGAGCACTTGCAAGGACAAAGAGAATTAAGTGGGATGTATATATTTATAAAACTATTATGAGTTTTACCTTTGTGTCAAACTATTAAAATTAACAATAGTTTCAACTCCAAAAACGATTTATTTAAAATGATATTTAACTTGGAAAGTGGTGGTAATTATAACATGAAATCATTTTTTGGGGCCGCAGCAGATATTTCCTGCAGATCGCTTTAGCAAACAGCGATGCTATGTTATCTCACAGCTTTCTGATGATGATGTCAATTTACATTCATACTGTTACTCGTCCCCAGCTCATTGTTACAAAAGCAATGTCATGTAGTCCAGGTTCTTAGACACATATTCCCAACACCCGGAAGGCTGGGGCCTCATTTGTTTCAAACATAGATATGATTGGTGGTATATTAGCAACACACGTGGCAAATATCTGGCAAAATTCACATGGGCTTCAACACAGAAATGTGAGCACGGACTGACGAGACTCTATTTCACCTCAACTGTATTCTTAATGGCAAACTAATACATTATGCATGGAAGGATTAGAGATTGCATCGTCATCTTGCTGATTTTTTCTGCAAATTACAAAATAGCTTATTTTTGAGAGCAAAAAAGAGATAGAACGTGTACACTTATAATACTGTACTCTTTTTTTTTTTTTGCTTGCTTTTTTTTATTAATATGGGGGATAAAAACCACCTGAAAGGGTTTACTTCAAATGAGTTTGCTCCCTTCCAATATCACGCAAGAACTGCATGACTAGTGCTGACCTGCAAATCCGCAGCAGGCCAAATCAAAATGCATGTAACATGTAAAGTAATGAAGGTGTTCAAAGGGAAAAATAAACTCTGAGGAATACTGCTAAAAAAAAAATGTTGTACTATTTGATCACCCCTGTGCGAGTCTTTGTCCCCCTCCTAAATCAGCAATGACACAATATTATTTCTTTATGTAATTGGAACCAGGGGATCCTCTTGTGCTGAACGGTGCTATTTTCAGTGATGGGGACCTGGATAATTATTGTGGTGGTTGCAAGTGCTTCTTTTGTAAAAACCAACATGGCCTCCGTTGTTGACCAATAGGAAGCCACAATCGATGACATGAACTTAGATTTTGCAAAGGCTTCTGAAACAATTTCACACAAGAGGTTAGTGTACAAAAAAAAGCAAAATGGATTGAAAACTGGTTGAAGGATAGACAACAGAGGGTTATCATAAATGTAACTTTTGAGGTTGGGCTAAAGTTGAGTGGAGTACCTCAAAGATTGGTACTGGGACCCCTGCTTTTTAAACTGTTTATTAATGACCTTGAGGTTGGCATAGAGAGCAAAGTCTCCATCCTTGCTGATGACACTAAATTGTGTAAGTTGGAATCAGAGCAAGCAAGTATAGATATAGGATAAAGTATCTGTTGTCTAAATATAGAATAGGTTGAACTTGATGGATGTACGTCTTTTTTCAACCTCATCTACTATGTAACTATGAATGCCTCTCCATTGGCCTGCGGTCACGCAAGATTCAAGTGACCATATTGTTTCCACAACAGTGAGCCCCCCACTAGCAACCGCCACGATTATTATGTCAGAAACTGAGTGCTTCCAGGTGCTGAAAGTAGGACCCGTGGGTTCCACTTATGTAAAAAAAACAAACAAAACAACAAAAATCACAGGCTGGATCGCTGCTTTAGGTCGTGTCCATCCTAGGACGCGCGCGCCATCACATGCGTCTGTCGTCCTAGCGATCGACAGCGAGGGGGAGACGTGCCGGGGCGTGTCCATGACGTCACATGAGTGGTTCGCTATCATTGGCAAAACCGGTCACGTGTCCCGGCCGTCGCAAGACAAATACCCCCAAAAAATTGGCACAAAAAAACCAGTTGTGCCGTCGCTCACGTGCGTGCACTATGGACGCTCCCATAGGCTTTAATGTGTTTGGAGCTAAGCATTGACGTGGCATTAGATGGCCAGACAATACTGCATGACTTGAATTTTAGGGGCATGAATCAAGGCAAAAGTGGTGCTATTCTGTAGTAAAATAATTGCTCCAGATCAATAAAAGAAAATAAAAAACATTATATTGCTTTCTATTGGATGTTTTACTTCCCTGCACACGGTGCAATTTTTCTGCCCCAGAAAAGCACCACTTTGACTTGATACATAAATCCTATAGCTTTTATGGTCCCATACTGCATGCCGTCATAATTTACATACATTTAGGCCTTGGTCCCGCTGCCCCCCGTTCCGATTCACCCCCCCCATGTGTATTTGCCTTTGTGTGTGTGTGAGTGCCTGTGTGTGTCCTTCCCTCTGTGCCTGGCTTCAGAGTGCGAGGGGCTCTGGGAGTGAGAGAGGGATCGGGGGGTGGGGGGGTTCGACAGCAGGAGCCCCCCGCTCAAACCACGCCCCCCCGCTCCGGCTCCAGCTCCGGCTTCCGCTCCCTACAGACCACAGGTAGCGGTCAATTGCCTGTCAGCGCGCTGCCTGCATGCAGTGCGGGCGCGCTGAGGGAGCGGGGCCTTAGCCTTACACTATTCTGTTATGCTTATTTATCATGTGTGTATGTTAACCTTTTTGCTTTCAGACATTGCCTATCTCCTCCAACTGATGCTGCCCAAACACAAGGTGGCGCACTGAGCACTAACATGAGCAGGGTATCTTGATGCAATCACCCAGAGACACAATAGGAATATGCACTTGTGATGTCAAATTGCTTTGATACATATGTATCAGTCTCCTGACTCCTCACTTTGATACCTAATTATCTGTCGCTTGTTCTAAAACTGGGGCACACAAGTGCACAAAACTGCAACAGATTTCTCAAACAATAGGAGATTTGTTGTACACTGTGATATCAGATAATGTAGTTCATCATAGATGACATGAAAGCTTCAATCCAAGCTAATGATTTTTTTTTACCATTTTTATTTTTTATTTTAACAACCCCATTCATTTCAGCTCCGGGACCCCCTGCTTCCCGAGATATCTACATCCATAGGGGGTGCCGGTAGCCGCTCCACTCGGCTAGCAGGGATCACATACAGTAACGGCGGAGTTTCAAAGCTCCCGTTCTCTGCGGACCAATAGGAAGCCGTGATGTCATCAGGTTCGACTTTCTATTGGCCCGCGTGACGTGGGAGCTTCCAATTTTGCCCAGATACCGGCACCCCCTCTGGAGGTCGGTATATTGGGATGCATGGGGTCCTCTGAGCTGAAATTAACGGGTTCAATTCCGGAGATCCCCAGCTTCAATCCTATGTTAAAAATAATATTAAAAAAAACACACAAATTGCTCCTTTAAACTGTACAGAGCTTGTACTGTACACTTGTGTACTCTTATAGAAGAAACCTACGAGGTTTGAAAGCTCTGTACCCTTTCATTTCACCTACGAATAACCCTTCTGGTGGTCCGCTATAAGGTGTCACAACCTACAATGAATGCGTACTTCTCCAGGCCCTATAGGGCTACTTAAACTTTGAACTACAATACAAAGGAGATTATAGGTGGCACACCACTGCTTTAAATAAATAGTTTTTCAAGGAGTTTACATTTGGTGCCACAAAGATTGTCTGAAGTATATATGCAGTATATGTACATACAATGGCATAATGTTCTAACAAAGTTTCATTCTATTTACAGCTGTCAATTATATGGACTTCTTTTTCTCAAAGGACTGTCAGCAATTGATTACATTGGACACAGCAATAGAATGCTACATTGGTGCATTATGGCACTATTAATAGCTTCACTTTATGCTTCCAGAAATAAGCCCTGCTACTTTACCAGTTAGTAAAATATCTCTGTTTATGTATTTGTTTTTTGCTCCTCCCTTTGGTGCCTGTTGCCCTAGCAACATGACGTCATTACGTTTTTACGTCGTGACGTCACACCACGTGACGCCGTCAGTCACTGTGGGCAGACACCTTGGGGTTGGCTCCAGGACTCTCCACTCTCTCACTCCTTCTGTGGGCCGTCACTGGGCTGAATGACGTCATCACGTTGTGACGTCGCGTGCGTCATGACGCAATGCCGCGCGGTGACGTCAGACGTCGGGGGCGTGCACAATTAGGCTGTGAGATTGGATGCAGCCCTGCACTTTTGGTTGTTACTGGGGAAGGTAATTATTTTGACCTTTGAAGGTAATTATTTTGACCTTTGGGGGTATATATAGATGTGCTAATGTCTTTTCACATTTGAAGTGTTTGGTCTGAGGAAGGAACTGCTTGTCCTGAAACGTTACCATTGTTAGTTCTGATGTATTAATACATTTGAAATCATTTGATTCCACTACAATTTGTGTGCCTCTTCCTTTCTCCTATCTTGCTAAACTTTGAACTACAGTACTCCAAAGAAAAGGATAAACTTGTAGCTGTCTTGTGGTAAATGAAGTATAAATGTATCATTTTAATTTTGTTATACACGGCCAACAGTGTTCGCAGCACGCTACAAAATTACAATTCGGGGAAAATAAAATACAAACAAAGTGGATAAGGGCAGAAAGTAAATGGTAACATGAGATAAAGGGTGGCTGACACGAAGAGCTTTCAATCTTAGGCCCAAATCCACAAAAGGGTGCTAAGCATTAGCACGCCTTCACTCCCAGTCCGACGAATGGAAATAAAGACCTGCTAACGCGTTGCACCCTTTTGTGGATCTGGGCTTTGGAGACATAGTAAAAGTAAAGATGCATTTCTTAAAAGTGTACGTCAGGGAGGTCAAGAGCAGGGAATCAGAAGTGTAGGCACACATCATTTTATGAGATGCTTCTTTTAAAAGGTGAATTCTCAAGGTGGGATTAAAAAATGGGGGGGGGTATTTGACAAATATTGAGTGGAAGAAATTTCATAGGAAGGGAGAGATGAGTGAAAAAGTTTTAAAGAAGAAATACTACATTTGCCCTTTATTTCCATCTTCTTATGTTTTTATCTAAAGCATGTGACAATATATAATGTCTACATTCTTACTTAAAATGGCAATCGTTTGGTGCTCCTGTTATAAATCTGTTAAAATCCTGATTGTGTGCCTACCATAATGGCCGCCTTTCAGTTTCAATCAATTCTTCAGTCAGAGTAACTCAACAGCTACAATGTATCCTTATATTACTAAGGTAGCAATATCTATTGTTACAGTATGCAGCTCAAACTGCTGGGAACATTGGCAACAAATGATCACAAACAGGAAAGTGTTGCAAAGATCTTGCACTGTTTGGGAGGTGTGCTATAGAATTCAAAGGATGCTTTAAAACTCATTAAAAATGTGCATTATTATGGGTTGCATTTTAAAAAAAACAGTCACACATGTATTGGGAGGGCTGTAGAGGTAAACGGTGAAGAAATGAGACATCCTTGGGCATAAAAGCAAGTAACAACACATGCTTTGTTTCCAAGTGTGGCAGGAGTTTGCACAATCTTTTGAGATCCAATGACCAATAATAATACAGTATGTCTTGCTTGACATAGTACATCCATGCTATTGTACAAGGGCTTTTCACATCACATTATTGCACGAAAGGTGTTGTCTCAAAGTTTGTGTCCATCATGTCTGGATACAATCTACAGAAAGGCAGACAAAGGGGATTTCATGCTGCAATGAATATTACATTGGTGAATTAAGCGTCTTTGGATACATTTTCTTTGAGTTTGGACAGTTAATATGTAGAAATGCCCACATCTTTGCCTAAAGCTGGCGCCATGGTACCGCAGACCGCGAGTCCGCGCGGAAGCGGGAGCTCGTTGCGTGAGAAATCAGTTATACTGATAATAATAATACTAATAATGCCAAGCCTGCTAACCACGTCAAGGTAAGTCTCATTAGCAGGTCCCTACGCTAAATGCATACTAGTGTTATGTGAAATAAGCCCAGAAGGGGTTAAAATATCAAAGCATATGCCTTCTGGGCTTATTTCACATAACACTAGTATGCATTTAGCGTAGGGACCAGCTAATGAGACTTACCTTGACGTGGTTAGCAGGCATGGCATTATTTGATCAAAGGATGTATACCAAAAGACTCCTTTTTTCTTATAGGTATTTATACCATACATATATTTATATTCCCCATTGATTGCTATCCCAAAGGGAGAAGCGCAGGGATTCACTTTCTGTTTTGCACATTTGTATGGCCATTTCCTTCACTAGCTGCATGTTCCTTACATGGAGAAGCGCAGTGATTATATTTGTTTTACTGTATTACTGTAGCTTGCACATTAACAGAAGGAAAATATTTACATTAATTGCGAATCCGTCATTAAAACAGGAAAAATAATGAATGCATTGAACTCTTTATTTCTAGACTAATCCAAAGATCAGCACTTGATGGATCCACCTGCCAAGAAAGACAGTGAAAACATGTGTCCAGCACCGGAACAGAAAACTAAACGTCAGAAGAAATGGCTTCAATTATAACATGATAGGTACAAACTACTGTAGTTCCTTCATGTTCCAGTGCGTTTCAGCAAATAACACTTCTGATTTTCATGTCTGATTCCAATTCCTGTTTGACTGTAGTGAAATCAAATAATCTCTGTGTTTATTATCACACAGATTGCCGGTTACATTGGGAAGGTTAGATCAGTTTGTTGTAATGCTGGAAGGGTTAGATACATTGGAACTAAAATAGTTGATACCTATCATTCCTAGGAACCATGCTTTGCTGCCATAAATATGGCTGTTCTTGTGTGAATAAGTATAAACCATCGTACTAATGGGATTTGTTTGATGAATCTCAGCAGTTATATTATTCCAGTATTTACTTTTCTCACCAAACATTCCTCGGCAACTAAGCAATATGATTTTAAAGCAATCATTTACTTTCCCCCGCCACTAAAGGGAAGAAAAAAAAACACGTTTGGTTATATAAACTGCGGGTGGAAACTTGCTTGGTCATAAATGCTGCTTTTGAACGTGTATGAACATTATTAGCTTACATTTTATTTCCTAAGAATTATACCTTTACATGTTATGCTTCCCCCACTATAATAAAGGTAACGCAGAGCTACCTCATTAACAACATGCAATTAGTGAAACCCTGTTTAAGTCATTGTGGCAACTTTTAATGTTTGTATGGTAATCAATATGAAGGTGCTGTGATCAGTAATCTCTTTCATGATCACACTCAAGGCCGGCCTTAGGGCAAGGTGGTTGCCTTCGGGGTGTCCCTGCGCTTCCGTCTCCTCCTCCTGTTGATGCTGGGATTTCACCCGACAGGAGAAGGAAAAGAGCTGGAGGAGGGGGGAGCTGGAAAGTCCCCGAACCAGCACAGGCTCGGTAAGAGGAAGCGGGGGTGTGCGCACGCAAAGGGTTCTTACCTTATGCGGAGCGGCCTACCTTCTGCAGCGGAAACAAGTGACTGTATTGTATTTATTTATCACGTGTTGATTGATATTTTCTTGTTAGTTTACATACATTACCTCACGATATATTAGTTACATTTCATAGTAAGCCTATTGATTTAGCATTAGCGCTCTACACTATATTTGTTCACCTACTTTCTGCAGCGCCGAGTTGTCATGGCGACACGCTGCCATGACAACGCGACATGTTCCGCCGTGATGTCATGAAGCTGCAGGAGAGCACCGCTGTCAGTGTGCCACCTTGGGCCCTGACAAAGGTATGTCCGGCGGCCCTGGCTCTATTCTCATTGGAATGTAATTATGATTGTGATTTTCTCCTAGTTGCTAACAGTAGACAGTAGGGCCTGTTCTCTTAGCTCCGAAGTGTGTCAATCTGCTTCTAAAGCGCCTTTTCTGATCGATTTGGCACACTTTGCTATTCTGTAAGCCCTTCTCGCATGTCCAATCCATGTCTAAAAGGCTTTTTTAGAAGTGGTTTCACTCCGGATCTGCCAATCCAATTGGTTTGTCAAAAAAGCCTCCAACTCGCATTTTTTCTACGACAACTGCAAACCTCGTAGCTCCGGTATGCAAGCCGCTTCTAAAAACTCGCATTTTATTCACACTACCTCAAAGGTGGCGAAATTGGTATTGCAAATTACATCCAGTGCCTGAAATATGTGTTTGGATGAGTGAGCAGAACCCATATGTCAGACTGGGATGGAGTAAGCAGCATCTCTGGTCATTCCGCTTCTAAGACAAGTACAATTCGGGCCAATAGTTATAATTCCATGTTCCCCTTATTCCTAATATGTGATTCTGCAGACTAGAGTGCATAATGTTTGGGAAATGCGTTTTGAATGTTGGATGTGTTGCAGGTTTCCTAGGCTGACAAGGTTAGCATTAGTTCAGATTTGCCAGTAAAACGGACAACGGGATAAGGGAACATGAATGAGAAAGGTAGAAATGAAAACAGATGTGCATCGAGAAACTCTTCTAGTTACTATAGCCCCATATAAACACTGCATATTGCTCATGCCAATGAGTCGAAATGAGCTAAACATTAACATTAGGGCAAGATAATGTTCCTTAAAATTTTTTTATATACATACACACACATATATATTGAGAGGCTCCTGTGAGAGACGAAACATCAATGCACTCTATTAAATATTATTCATCTTTTTCAATACAAGACTGTATGCCAGGTGTGCCTGTTCCTTACTTTCTCTCTAGCACTTTTTGTGCAATTTTGCACCCAGGCAGTTACTAATATTTTAGTGGAGTGCCACTATTTCTTTGTTAATTTTAGTGGAGTGCCACATATCTCTGCTGATATATGAGTAAATAAATCTGCTTATCAAAATACCTGACACAAATCAGACTACTCTGCTTTACATAATGTATAGACCAGTGGTTTCTAACCTTTTTTGGTCATGGAACCCTAGAATACTCTCCCCCTCTCTTCCACCCTTACACTCTTCCCCTCTCTGTTGCCCTCTTATACTCCCCTTCTCTGTTGCACCCGTACACTCTCCTCCTCTCTGTTGCCTCCCTTACACCTTCCCCCTCTCTTACTTAACACCTTTGCGGTCCGCAGCTCCCTCCTCCTGTCAGCCGGAAGTTGAAAGTGACTTCTGGCGCCGACAGGAGCAGGGAAAGGAAGGATCGCAGTGACCGGGGGGCTGCTGCTCCTGAGCTGGGGAGCCACCGGGTCACTGCTTCATGGGATGCCTGGGACAGATGGGCATGTTATCCCAGCTGCACCCCCCCCCCCCCCAGAAATGACTGGTATAGACTGTTAGCAATAAGCAAACTTGTAGAAAAAATATATTTATTAATCTAAAAGAGGGGTGCACAAACTTTTACCCATGCGCCCCCTGCCTGCTCGCCCCCTTCCCCAGCCCCCCCCCCCCCCCCGCTCAGCTTCAAATGACACTTTGGGGTCATGTAACAGCATGTTGCCATGGAAATGCGATGTCACATGACCCTGCAGCGTCTTTTGACGCCGGGTTACCGGCGGTAAGAGAAGCTACAGAGGCCTTGTGCAGTCCCCCATCTCAGGGATCGCCTCTGCAGCAGGCGTATGTGACGCCACACACTCCGTAGTGTGAGAGAGCACGTGCCTACTATGTTCAAAGCCTAACCGCTGCGCCCCCCCAGGAAAATCTCGCACGCACTCCAGTTTGTGCACCCCAAGTCTACAATACTCTTTAAGAGTCACATAATAAGAGAGCACCCACAAAAGTATCTTTATTAGAATTCCAGCCGTGATCCTCTCTTGTTACGTAAAATATATTTTCTGTCCTTTGCTCCAAGTGCACAAACCTGAAATTTCATGTTCTTTGAGGGAATTGAATTTTTTACCAAACCATTACAGCTCAGGCTCTTAACACATATCCTAGCAATACAATCAAATCAGGCTCTATCAGCCTTTCCACATGACTGTTTTCTAACTTGATAATATATCTACACGCCATTTACATTTTGCTTTTATTATTCTCCAGTGAATCGGACATTGATTGATTCAGTGGAAATCTGTTTTGAGCACACTGGAGAGGATTTACATTCTTATTAACAAATTAATATAATTGCTTATTATTTCACCATTTACAGTCAATACGTGAGTTCCTGGCAATTACTGTGAAAAATAAATCATGATTTTTTAAAAAACTATTTCCTATCAAATGGTAAATAATTGATTAGAAACTCGTGCATAGAACATATGCTAGAACTGTTTTCCACTAGATGGCAGAATTGATCACGAACCGCAGTAATAGAAATTCATATTTCATATTTCAAAGGTCAAAAGTACTTGTCACTAAATGAAGAACTCTCTCCTTTCATGCATTAACCCTTATCCTAATACATATCTCTGCTTTGCAGATCCTTTTAGTGGGAAATACAGTACATTGCAAACAGAGTTAATATTCCCTAATGAAAGAAGCTTGAAACATAAGCCAGAACTGTGCATACAATATACAGGCATACCCCGGTTTAAGGACACTCACTTTAAGTACACTCGCGAGTAAGTACATATTGCTCAATAGGCAAACGGCAGCTCACGCATGCGCCTGTCAGCACGTCCTGAACAGCAATACCGGCTCCCTACCTGTACCGAAGCTGTGCGCAAGCGGGGAGACTATAGAGCCTGTTACACATGCGTTATTTACATCAGTTATGCACGTATATGACGATTGCAGTACAGTACATGCATCGATAAGTGGAAAAAGATAGTGCTTCACTTTAACTACATTTTCGCTTTACATACATGCTCCGGTCCCATTGTGTACGTTAATGCGGGGTATACCTGTAATGCATTGAATACCCATGCCGTTTCACTCAACATATGTTTCTTTCCCCTTTCTCATTTGATTTGGGAGGTCCTACTGAGTTCCACCCATATGGCCGCTGCGGTCAGCCTTGATTCCCGCAGCCAATAGAAATCTGCAATGTCATCTCAAGTTGTTATCTTATTGGTGACCACCATGGCTGTGTTTGTATTTTTGGGGCAGAAACTGGCTAAAATCAAAAGTTTAAAGGATCAATCCTCCTTAGGCTGAGTCCATGGTGATTCCAGCCGTGCGGAGGTGCGCTGAGGCTGAGGAAAAGTGGGTGCTTTCCCTGGCCTTAGTTCGCGCGCTGTCCGGGGGCGTGTCGGGGGGGGGGCGGGCCAGTGACGTCACGGAGCTGGTGCGCCCTCATTGAGCGAACCGCTCACATGAAAGGCCCAGCGCTCCCGTGAGCGCCAAACCTAAAAAAATTAAGAGCTGCGCCTCGCGCACGCCTGCGGAAGCGTGCGTGAGCCCCTGCTAAAGCCGCTCTCATTGCGGCTGCAGGGGCTCACTGACCAGCGTCAGCGCGCCTCAGCACGGGTCTGCGCCTAAGCGCTGACCATGGACTCCGCCTTACTCAATTTATCTTACAGAATCAAAAAGCAAGTGGTCCTGAAGTGCTGACCTACACTATTTTTTAGCTCTTGGGATCCCCCTGGTTCCTGAGATATTTATCTTTTTATGTGGCAACGTTTCTGGTCCCTTTGAGAAATCAATATGATTGCCATCCAAGCCTCACTACCATGGTCCAATTGGATGATTTTACCATCACATAAAAAGGTAGGACTAGCGCAGGGCACCTCCCAAGTCCAAATCTGTAAAAAATTGCACAAAAAGAGGCATTGCTTCTTTAAATAAACAACTGTTATAGGAGTAATCAGGCTATACCACCCCCCCCCCCCCCTATCACACCATGTCGGACCCATCGCTGTGGGCTCTATGCAACGAGAATTCCAGTGGCTGGAGCTGGGCAGTTCAGGTAGTTCACGGTCAGAAGTATCAGGAAGGTACAGGGTCAAGGCAGTTAGCAGGCAGGTTGAGTGGTCAGGCAGGCATAGGTCAAGGCAGCTAGTGGTCAGGCAGGCACATCTTGTCACAGTAGCCAAACACACAGGTTGATTCAGCAAAGAACAGGAGGAAAGGGCTTTGCCTTACTATAAGTAGAAAGCGAGGGTGTGTGTTAGTGAGACCAACTGACAACAGGTGAGGCTGGAAGCAGGAGGTGAGCATAGCTCAAGGCCATCCTGGAGCACCAGAGCTGTCCTGGAGCACCAGAGCTGTTCTGGAACACCAGAGCTGTCCTGGAACACCAGAGCTGTCCTGGAACACCAGAGCTGTCCTGGAGCACCAGAGCTGTCCTGGAACACCAGAGCTGTCCTGGAACACCAGAGATATACACCAGTGCATGTGGCTCACAGATAGAACTGCCTCTGATTGCAGGTGCCGTGAATTCAAGCTCTACCAAGCCTGATACATCCTAACTCCCAGTACTGTCCAATAGGGAGTCAAGAATGAGGAGCATGGGCTATTCTAATGGTGTCATTAGGGTGATTTATTGCCCACAACTGTCTTCTAAAAGACAATTTAGACAGTAAACTGTGTATAGTCCTAATAATGACATGTCACTCTTAAGCTGTGTTTGTTCTAACCACTGCACTTGTAGATATTGGCTAACTATAGGGCCGTGCCATTTAAAACCTGCAGCTCATGATTTCTTAAAGACTCTTTGATATTACATCCAGCATTAAAACCACACGAGGGAATTTCTATTCAAGTGTAAACAAGTGTCTGTTAAAGGTCAAGGGGTTAATGCATTTTTAAAAGCTGCTTTAGTTTAATCAGTAAGAGGTGCACACCAGTACCGTTCAGAAAAACAAAGGTAAATCTGGTCCAGTCCTTACAATTAAACTAAACACTCAACAAACATTCAGATACACAAAATTGGCTCTAGTTTCCATTTTGCATTTTTTTTCTCATCAACTGTATATGGATCATTTCTTGTAACACTTCACTGTTGGAGGGAAGTGGTTAAACTTTCTCCCTCTCAATAAATAAATAAGTCAGAACCTGCCTTCTCCCCTCCATATATTTATGAAATGTAAACATTAAATGCATTTGATTTTATGCATACTGCTGAAGCTAACCTGGCAGAGACCAAATATTAAAGAATGATGGTATCCCATCCCTTTGTGCTCAAATCAACATCACTGCTCTTGACCTGTTTCATTCTTATTTTATTACCCAGGCACAATCACTGCAGGCTATCAAATCCATTCCACTGATATGAGCATGAGATATAGAAGAGAGAACATTTTATTGTTACTTCAAAGATCTTACAACCTATGCTCATGGGTGATATAAAAGAAAAAAGACAAAAAGTAATTATAAGTGTGTTTGTTGGAGAGGATGGATGATGGCTCACCTGCTCTGATGGAGTGGAACGATAAGTAGCTCAGTGCTAGTGGCAATGAAGGTTATTTATCAAGGGCAATTTGGTAGCCATAATGCAAATACAATGTAAATTTCATCCCTTTGTGGCGATTAATGTGGTAAAGTGGATCATTTTTTTTTCATTTATTTAAAAGGCGCCAAATTATTTTACCGAACACTGTTTAGGGATAATGAAAAACAGTGAGATAAAATAACCCCACAAAAAATGTAACAGCAAGTAAGTGGGGAAATCCTGGAGGCATTAAAACTTGGTGATACATTCACACTTTTATTCTGCTCTCAGGAAGCCCAATGTTTAATCATCACTTTTTTATTCTTCTTCCCTTGGTACAAATTCCTACACAAGTTTATTTCTTTATTTTTTTAACATGCATGTATAGCGTTGTGTTGTATTTTATTTACACTCTGCCATCCTCCTAGCTGAACTGATCCTCAGCATGTCACTACTGCACACTCCTTTTCTGGGTTTCCTAGACGGTGATGCCAAGTCCCTTGAAGACTGTTTCTGCCTATATTCCTTTCCATCAGAGCCTTGGCTGCTGAAGTATCATCAGATGATCAAGCAAAGTGACAGAAAAGCAGGAACTGTGGATGAGTGGGACAGGCGGCATAAAATAGCAACGAAAGCAACAGCTAAACTATCAGGACTATCAATGTGCCCTGCTCATTTTTGGGGGGGCGGGGGGTGATTTTTATATTACCTAAACCAGGAGGTCCATCGGAGACGATCGAAAGTGCCCCAACCTTCAGGACCACTGAAAAGGCAGTGTCTCAACCTAGCAAGAATACATGTCCATTGGATACAATATGGCTGCAGAGGTCAGAACTTTCTATTGGAGACCTTGCAGTCAAACTCAGACGGTACACAGGCCCACACCTCTCCGATGAGCCTACGTGACGTGATGGTGACATCAGACATACCCTACGTACGTTTCACCGTAACTGGCTTCATCGGGGAAGCCAGTTACGGTGAAACGTACGTAGGGTACGTCTGACGTCACCATCACATGACGTCGGCTCATCGGAGAGGTGTGGGCCTGTGTACCGTCTGAGTGCTTCGCAGACTGCATCCGAGGGCAGCAAGAGCACTCAGACCTTAGGGTTATATTTGTACAAACTTGTCCTGTTAGAGTTTGGATATACTGACACTACTAGGCAGCCAGGGCTATATGTATGATTGCTCCACATCAGCAACCACTTATATTTAGCCAGGCTTCACCTTACAGTTAAACTAATACATCTCCACCAGTGACATGTTCCACTGAGATTGTGTGTAATATACCCTATACAATCTACATCTTTTACACGATTGGTTATAAGGGATCCGAGATATAACATTATCTTAACTACACCTACTCACGCATGATACAGATAGACTACCCATACACAATTAAAGGGTTAAATTAAGTTTAATAAGAAGGTATATACAGAATATTGCTCTATCAGTACCCTCACCACACCTCTCCGTTCTTTTAATTTATTTTATCTAGCTTCTTGTCCTGTATCTGTGGTTTTTCCAAACAGTTTTATTTTAAATTATCTAATAAATATTAAGTTTTAACTAGGGTGATTTTTCTCGAAGTGCCACAATATAGGGATTCTTTCTTTCTCCAATTTGTCAGCTCCAAGAGACCCCATAGTTCAGGATCATAAAAAATGGACTACATCTTTAATATACAGATGCTAAGAGATAGTGTATTAAAATATATTTTGTAAGGTATCAGAAGAATTGCCATAATAGATAAATTCCAGTGGTTTTCAGGGGGTGTTTTGTATGTACAGTATTTGGAGGTGTCAGGGGTTGTATGTATTTGAGGGTGGGGACGTTTGTATGTATTTGGGGGGTGCGGGGTTGTATGTATTTGGAGGGTGGGGGGATTTGTATGCATTTGAGGGGTGGGGGATTTTTATGTATTTGTGGGGTAGAGGAGTGAGTGAGGGAGAGGGTGTAAGAGAGAGGCGGTGGGCGAGGAATACATGGGAAGGTAGGGAAATAGGTGTGAAATGGGGGGCGCTCGCAAGACTACCGACATGGGGCGGGGGGGGGGGTGCGGCCCCTGCCGGAACTCTAGTCCTGGTTCCCGGAAAATCTGTTGGCGGACCCGATTCTTACAGTCAAAGGTAAAAATACTTACTTTTCACAGTTAACATTGTTAAAGTTCTTTGTCTCACTCTGCTAAGATTTGGCAAATCAACTGTAAAACATGTGAAGTGCAAGCAAAAGAATTAGGGCACTAATGTGAAGATGTAAGATCAAGCAGTAAATCCTACCCCTGAGGAAGCCTATGATAGGTGAAACGCGTAGGGTGAGAAACCTGAACCTTGTGAGCTCCCAGAGCAATCACCTGTCCGATTTTTGAATTGGCGCCAAAATTCATTCACCGCCAGGACATTCGACCACAAATAGTAGCTGCCATGCTGTGCTGCACTGCTGTGCTATCGGAAGGGATAGCCCAGAGGAACCCAGCTGTGGCTACGGATTAAATCTGAGCAGCGGAGGCTGAGCCAACCACAGAGAACAGCTGCCATGCTGAGCCACACTACTGTGCTATCGAGTGTATAGCCTGGAGGAACTCTGCTGTGGCATGGGGTAGCCGCGGCGATCAGAGGATGCGGTGTTCCATGCAGCAAGTGTTTAAGGTATAGCCCGAGACCCACCGGAGAGGCTACATCCATATACAACAAGCAACCGGCAGTGGCAGCAAACCAGGCTGCGAGTGACAGCAATTGTGTCCAGGACATGGTGATATGATTGTCTCAAAAAAATGCTAAGGCTGCGGCCAAGCAGGGAGTAGGCGCGCTGGCACTCGTGCACTGCGCCCTGCTCGGCCGGGCGATTCAGCTAGGTGCGCGCTCATCTGGGGGAGCGCCCACAAAGTCATGGAGCTGGTTCACGTGACACTCTTGAGAGCGGCAAAATCAAATTTGCTTGCTCTGCAAGCATCTAAGCTCCGAGCATGAGCAGGAGCTCGCTCACGCTGGCCACACACATTGCCTCAATGTGTTTGAGAGCGGCCAGCATGACCGCGCCCGCCCAGCACCACCCTGGCCGAGGCCTTAGATCTACACGTCAGGAGCAGAGGTGACACTTCATTTTGGCCGAGAGGGCATCGTACATGCATAGTGATTAACCGAACAAGGTACAATAACTCCTTTCCTGCACGCATCACCTAGAAGGGTGGGTGATATGTATTTTAATATTGTTTTTTTTTTCTTTAAAAAAAGGATATCCTGATTCATTTGCTCACAAAGATCAAGAGCATTGTAATGCCACAGAGCAAATACAACATTCTTTAACAGTCTGATTACATCATTGGTAATCTGGAGGCTATTATACCTCCTTCACCTTCTTTGACTGTTTGAATTTACCTGCAGGTCTAAGTGCGTATTCAGCTAGTAACTTTACAGGCAAGTTTTTTCCATTACTATTGGAAATATTTTCATACGCATTTGGCGAGAACAAGTTCTCTGTACATACACCTTTCTCCAGCTTTATCTTTATACAGAGGCAATTCGCATTCCAATACTGGAGGACAATTTACCGGTTTTTGTTCTGTGATATTATATATTGATTAAGCTTAATCAAGGTTCAGGAGGACACACGTATTTTTATGTTATATTTTAATTTAGTATTTTAATAAATGTGTAATTTTACTTTAAATTTCATATGCTTTGTATTCAGGTACCTCGTTATACCAATTTGCTCAGTAATTATTAACCGACAGTAGTTTGCTTGGGTTCAGGCACCAGAGTTTTTTCTTTTTTTGCGTAAAAACATGTGAGCATAAACCATCTCACAGTTAGGCTGAGATTATAGTCTGTGCGATGGCACTCGCGCGTGCGACAAGAACAAAAGACAGAATCCCTATGAAGCAGCCCCTTGTGCGCGCACGACAGCCCCTTGTGCGATGGCGACCGTGTTTTGAAAAGACTAATATTTTTGACTTTTCAAGCGACGGCCGCGTCACGTGTACGGTTCAGCCAATATATATTGTGTCCCGGTTGTTACTTTTTAAAACCTGGTCACCCTAATCACAGAGTCCTCTTGTGAGATAAATGTCACGCAATTCTGGTTAGTTGTCCACATGTCTGAATGTGCTCTCCTTTCCCCTACTCTTACAATATAATCATTTTGTAATCGAATACTTATTTTAATACCTTTTTATTCTTGCTAGTTCTATAAATCTCTGTGGCAAACATGGCCAACGCTTGTGACAATGGAGGCAGATTTGGGTAACCTGTTCAATTCACTTTAAAAGCAGCAGTCTGTGCTGATCAACAATTCAGCATTTTGTTTTACTTTCATTGATCTCTTCTCGCCTTTTAACACTGGTTTCATTTTCTGGTGCTCTGCTCAGCAGATATATGTGTTTGGAATATAACATGACCGGGAGGTTAAAATGGAGCACTTCCCAGAGCCCAGTGCAGTTTGATGTTCCCATGATGTAAATGCAGACGCTAGAGAATAAGAAAATCATGATTGTTAACAATAAAAAAAAATTATTAAAAAAGAGAGGACGTGCTCAGGAAGTAAGATACCAACATTCTACGCGTTAAACTCATATAGGCTTCTGGGGGATAGTTGCTTTAATGAAGTTCTAGTTTAATTGGTTAAGAGAGTACAAGGACTGACTGCATACATTTGTCATATAGAACTAAAATGGTAGAGCAAGGGTCAATACTAAAAGATTGGAAGTTGGGTTAGGGTTAGGGGAAAATTACGAAGTAAGGTCTCCCTTGAAAAAATGTGCTTAGTAGAGGTAATAATGAATTCAGCTAATACATTTAAGATTCAGGATGCACACAAGGTCGTCCTCAACAGTTAAAAAATAAAATGTTATTAAATTGTTCCATATTATTTTCAGAAAGTATACCAAATGGGAAGTTTAAAGCAGCAATACTACTTTCCAACTTTTTTCCCCTTCTTTTTTTGAATTGTTTGTATATATAAAGCATGTGACAATGTATAATTCTACATTCTTACCTAAATTGGCAATTGTTTGGTGCTAATGTTATAAATCTGTCAAAATCTAGATGGTGTGCCTAACATAATGGCTGCTTCAGTCAGTGTAACTCATCAGCTACAATGTAACCTTGCACTACTAAGGTAACATTATCTATTGTTACAGTTTGCAGCTCAAACTGCTGGGAATATTTGCAACAAATTATCCCAGCAAACAGGAAAGTGTTGCAAAGATCTTGCACTGCTGAGGGGGAGGGCTAAAACCTCGCTATAGAAATCAAAGGATGCTTTAAACTCATTAAAAATGTCATAAAGGGTTGAATAAAACAAAAAACAGTCACTATTATCTAATACTACAGAACAGATTTGTTTAAAAAAAAAAAAAGATTTGACATGTTTTGCTGCTTAGAGGGAAATGTGGTCTTTATCGTACATCAGTTTGTATGTTCATATACTTTAAACAGAATCGCATAATTGTGAATGAAACCATTTAAAGAAATCGGGGGTGTCATCTGGATGTATGATGAAGCACAGATGGATGACTTATATATCTTAATAATGATACAAAGTGACAGGTGATTATGCTTCAGTCACACCCAGCTTGTGAATAACCTACAAATGATCAAATTCTACCCAGAAAGTCATCTGTTCTTTTTTGTCCCAGACGTTTTGATCTTTTTCTCCTTGCCCAGACAGATAAACATACAACTACTTAGTCTTCTTCACTGGGCCTTCTAAGCCTTTTGACCCACTTCTCAATATGAATTGTTCACATGAAGACTCTATGAATAATAAACAGTGCCGGATTACCCAATAGGCCCTCTAAGCACATACCCAGGGCCCCCCATGCTTTAGGGCAGAGGTGCGTAAACCGGGGGAAGCGCACCTGAAGTTTTCTGGGGGGAGGGAGCACGATGCTAACAGATGCCCCACGCTCTTCCCCACAACATTTAAATAAAATGCCGGAGGAGCACGCGAGGCCTCTGTATGTCTCTTATCTTCTCTCCGGCAGCTTCTGGTAACGCGGAGTCAAATGACGCCTTTGGGTCACATGGCAATGCAACGTTGTGACGTCAAATGATGCTCCGATGCCGGAGGAATGGCAATCAGGGGGTTGCAAACAAAAAAGTTTGCGCACCCCTGGTTTAGGGGGCCACCCCATAGGTGACTCATATATAGTCAGCTTTATTAAAAACAAATAAATAAATTAAAAATGAATGATCCCCCAAGGTTAGGAGAAGAGTAACTGTTATATAGTCAGTATTATTGAAAGCAAAAAGAATAAATACATAAAAAGAATAAATACGTAAAAATAAAGTTTTTTCTTATTCAAATACAGTAATTAATACAATAATCTCTGCATGTAATTTTGACGTCTGATTCGACTGGTACAGGTCATTTGGTCCGTACACTGCTCATCTGTTACCCGTTTGGCTTCCACTCATGGAAACCCTACTTTATGGTACAAGTGTGTAACCTTTTCAGAACATTTTGCAGCCTACACATCATTTGTTGTCACGCGGCCACACGGCTTTCTCTCCCTGTCCCTTATTTCTGTGTTAGACCTTCATATAGTTAGTTTTTGTTTTTTATTTTATTGAGTTTGATTTTCATTTAGTGATAGTCTGCTTTTCTCAAATTCCTTTTCTTTGATTTTATATTTGTTACCGTTTCATTCAATTTCCAATCGTTTGTGTATTTTCCGAATCCAGTTTTTCTTTTACAACTTTACAAGTTCTTGTAAAGTTAAAAAAAAAAATGAATAGAGTAGTGTTATTGGATTATTTATACATTTCGATCTTAAAATATAAATTAAGACGTTAAAAACAACTTGTAAATAAATTCATAGAACAAAAAGTGTTGTAATATTGAAAAAAAGTTTCAGTATGATACTATAGTTTTTTTTTAAAAACATTACAAACTTCAAGGAAAGAACCTCAAAGTCGTGGGGCTTAGGGGCTCCAGAGGGTCTTAATCCGCCACTGATCATAAAATACATTTGTTGAAGAGATGCAGGACAGGAATGAGTTATATTGCTGTATGATGTTTAGGCTGTCAACTAAACAAACTGCATGCGTCTTACGCGCGCAATTTTCACAGCACTTTGCGAACTATACAAAATTGAGCCTTGGTTTTGCGCCCCCAAAAATAAATTGCAACCATCTTTTCCCTATGGCCAAAATTTTGCAAGACCTAGATCCAGACTGTGAAGTAGGGCTTTTGCTGGAGAGAGGAGGCAAACACCCTCTTTAAAAGTCTGGATCTCCGAGTCTTGCGAAATTTCTCAGATTCCTTCAGCATCCAAGACTCATTTCATACATTTTTAGCCGTCAAGCTTGGTGAAATATCTCATGAAACCGCGAAATTAGAACAATTTGTGGAAAAGTTTGCAAGATCAGTTGGGACAGTTTTGCCCATCTCTAGTCATGTCATATCTTGTTATTTTCTATATCAGGGTGATTTATGGAAGACCTCACAACTTTCTGGTCTGGGGTGGCTCAAAGGAAACGGAAGAAGAATACTACAGATCGCTAATAGATTTGCTGAGCTCAATATTTTTGTCTTACAACACAAATGGAAAAGCTGAAACATCTACATAAATTGAAACAAACTGGGAGAAATCCCTGATTCGTTGCTTCAAACACTAGAATTATATGAAAGTCCAATTAGGCAATGAGTGCTGATGAAGACAGCAATATGTAGCAAAAAGGTTTAAACCGGAACCATGAATCATAAATCATCGGCAATAAAAGTCCATCCACTAAGCCCAGTTTGTGTATTGCGGTACAATACCTCACCTGATCCAGCAGAAGATGTAAATCAAGGGGAAAGCAGCCGACTCATCACCTTTAGAACGGGGCTCTGCAGCACACGGACACCCCTCAGCGGGCATATGAGTCATTAACCCCTATTCTGCCGATGGTGAGTGGAGTCCCGTAACCACACTTTCAACGAATAGAACTGTTGCAGGCTTGAAGTAAGTGATAAGCCTCACAACGCCGATGTGCCGCTGATAGTAGTTGAAGGGCTTCCATCCCAGGTTGAGAGAAATAGAAAAAGAAAATAGAGCACAGCAAAAATAGGCAAGGGCTGGAGGCAAAAATAAAATCGCTTATTTATTAGGCATGATGGCCACAAAAATCAGACATGTAGGGTGAAGTCCTCCGACGCGTTTCTCGCCGTGGAGGAACTTTTTCAAAGAGTGACCTGTATTCTAAAAAACCCTGCTTAAATAGCAGTTTCACCGTCTGAAGGTAATTCACACCGGCAAACACCTGAACATGCTAATAATGCCTTAACAGGTGATGGGAACGGAAGCCTAAGGCTGCGGTCCCAGTCACCGCCACAGCGCACGGCTCGGCGTGCGCTGTGCTATCAAGCCCCGCCCCCCCCCCCCCCAGTCCGGCCGGTCCCAGTCCCTACCTTGTCGCGAACCTTTCCCCAGCGGTGCGCAACAGGTTTTCAGGGACGCAGGAGAATTTGACCTCGACATCTGCGACGGGGGCGTGGCCACGCCCCCGCCGGCGGTTCAGCCAATAAGGGCGAACCAGCCGCGGGACGTCATGGCCACGCCCCTGCAAACCCACAGCCACGCCCCCTCCCGTCACAAACCTTCCCTCTCCCCCCAGACCGCAGATCTCGGTGTAGCGCTGTGCACGCGCCGCCCCCCCCCCCCCCCCGCCGGGCGCGTGTGCCACAGTGAAGACTGGGGACTCAGCCTAAGAGATTAAAAAATGAATCACCGCGAGTTTGCTAAGCAGCAGGGTTAACATACACACAACTAAACCTGATATGTGTGACACAAAGCTGAAAACAAAGTGTATCCTGAACACAAAGCACACCAATTAAAAAAATGCAACTGTCTTGAAACATTGTATGAAACAAAATGAAATAAACTACATAAACAGTTGCAAAGAAGACATATCTAAACCATAACATAGAACATATTTTAAAAAAATCCCTCATACAGTATTACAAAATGGTGTGTGTGTATGTGTGTGTATATATAAATATAGAAAAAAAGACTACCTAAATAAGTTTGGGTAAGCTATGGTATAACAACTACTGACTGTGCTGGGGATATATTAAATATCAACACAAAGAGAGGAGAGAAAGTAGCCCGCATATAGTACTCAGGTATGCAAAAAAAGGTATAAATGTATTATAAATCACGTCACATACAACAATAACAATAAAACAATCCCTGAACCTACCTACCACCTATAGTGGTGTAAAGGGAGAATCCCCTAGAATGAAGAGACAACCATGGGCTAGATTAAATATCAATCAGAGCTAAAAGTGTCTGTATCATGTTAAAAGGGCAAAAGATCTGCCCTCTACCAATGAGACCGGCCAGGCTAAAAACAATACTAATGTGTTAGACACACTATGAAGTATAATCCTACGTGAGCAAGCACATACCAGGGGTACAAACAGTCAAATACTGCAGGCACTATAAAGGAGTAAAAAAGAGAACCAATGTACATAAGGATGAATACAGTGTACAGTAAACGTGGCCTGGTAGAAACACAGTCCCGAAAGATAAGTCCATACACAACACTCTTGAATAAGAGGCAGCACAGCTGTAGTTATTAATATGCTGTGATATGTAGAAGGTAACAGACACCAATGTGTCAGTACTTAGCCTGCCAGTGAGTGCAGAAAAACCGAAATGCACAGAGATAGCTTCTTGTAGACCGCGAGTAACAATGACAGCTTGGTAAGTCCGGAGCACACGAAACTTCAGCCCAACAACTCGTCATCAAAACAGGTAGGTACTCAGGGAGTACAAACAGGAGGAGAGTTACCTTCTACATATCACTTAGGCACCGCCCCGTGACGGGTCCCGTGACAAAGCGACTGACGCACGCCGCTCTACCAGGCTTGGGAACACCGCACGGATCTCACTCAGGCTCCGCCCCCGTGACGTTACTGGTAAGGTGCACCACGCGCAGCGCCACACTACCATGGGCACACAAAGGGTTAAGTCCATCTCCAATTTCTATTCACCTGCACTTCTCCCCACCCCTGCCTATTATTTTGTCTTTAATAGACTAGTTACCACAGTCATTGAGCACTATTTACCAGAACATTGTTCTATTACCCTGCCTATCAGTGGACTGCATATGTGTAGGGGGCGGGTTTCATTCATTACCTTGCACCCGTGTGCTGCCTTTCCATTGGCTGCCTGCCCTGTAAATATTCAGCCAGCCCTCCTACTAACTGGCTGAGCATCAACCCAATTTATGTACTTGTGTTTGCCTGAAACACCTTGCTGTCTTGTGCATCCTGTTCCTGTTTGACCGCGGCTTGTATCTGGACCTCCGCCTCTCTGACCCTTGACCTCGGCTTGCTATTGGACTTCTACCTTCTCTACTCCTGGAGCCCGGCACCGCACAACGGCTATCCGACTTCTCCAACCCCAGACCACGGCGAGAATATACAACCATTCAGATCTCTCCTATCCTGACCCAGCTACACGACCTTACTCTGCACTCGGTGAATTCCAACATCCCCACCTCAGCCTCGCGGTCCCGTCCTGTTTGTGGTGAGCACTACATCACCAGTACAAATTCCTCTTTCTTTAATTACTATTGCCATCCGAATTGTAGTGTGCTGTTGGATATGTAATAATAATCATTTAAAATAATTCACAGAACCTCTCTGTAAAAGATGTTTCACACAAAATGGAATGTCTTCCCCTCATTCATCTCTACAACCGTGGGCTGCATACTTATACAAACAGATCTATTATCATGTCATATGCAACAGTTTCTATATCTTTTTAATACAAACACTTGGCTCTCTTTAATGCCCCTCTGCATTTGTTGCATTTGTAACATTTGTAGGGGTTTTGTTATCGTGATCTGCAATCATTTCAATAAAACCAATTCTAGTTAAGTTTACTAATATTTGGCAAATTGAAATCATTATTTATAATGTATTACACCCACAGCCGTCACTAACACCACAATATTATCTATATAGCCAAGCAAAAATGACTTTTCCATTATTGACTGTGGGTTCTTTCCCGGCATATATCTCCAGCCTGAGGCATACCTGTCAAAAGCACTTAGTCCCTGCTGCTCTGACAACCTATTGGGAGAAAATGAGCTGCAGAAAATACTGGAAGACGGTTTCCTTCATATCTATGGAGGGTTTTCCACTTTGATATGCTCATTGCTGCTGGGGTGATCTGCAATAACGTTACGTAGAACCATACAAACCTTTCACATCTCCCTGCTTCCTTTTCAGCAATGCCCACTTACCTGGCAAGTGTGCAAATATGTGCCTCGTTCAATCCTGTTCTAATTTACAAATGCTTCTTTTCTTTAAAAAAATAAATAAAATTAAAACAACAACATTTGAAAGATAAGAGGGTTTATTTACTGAAGTCTCCCGGCTGCAAAAGTATGTCAAAACTAGTGTAAAAACAACAAATAGCCAAATTCATCCAAGAAAAGTAATTCCATTGCAAACAATGGTTGAATTATTTTGTGCAGGTTTTGCAGCGGAGAGACCTTAGTAAATAGCCCCAACATGTCTCGACTCCTCTACTGTTTAATAGAGAACCCTTTACTCTCCACACTCCTTTGATTCCATTTCTACACGTGAAACACTCATTTACTCTGCATTATCTACACAGTGACATTCTTCTGCAACTTCCATCTATTTATAACAGCAAATAAAAATACCACTTGTGGGTACAAGTGCATGTCTCAGACCCTGCTTTTCTCTATTATCTCTTAGTAATGCTTCACTGCAGCCATGGATTCTGGGTAATGATATGTAAATAAGCACACAGTGTGTCACCTTTTCAAATCAAAGCAGCTTTATTGGCATGACAGAAGAACATTTCAGTATTGCCAAAGCATGAATAACAGGGGTAGGGTATAATGTTTACACAGTACATGGGTAACCGTTACACACGGGCATGTGGTGTTTAGTGGGGGTCTCTCAGCCTGTGACAGGTGCTGACAGGGCCGGTGGGTAATATTGCGGGGCTCTGTGCAGGGAACTGGTGTGGGGCCTCTTCATTTCTCCTTCGTTATGTCTTCTTGCAGTGTATCATGGCGCCGCTACGGCAAATGGTGTTACGCTACCATGACAACGGGACGTGACGTTATGTGACATCACGTTGTCATGACAAAGCTGCCCCACACGGCGCTCCATTGTCATAACAACGTGATGTTGCATGACATCATGATGTCACGTTATGCCCCGTTGTCATGCCAATGCGTCACCATTTGACATCGCGGTCCATGATGAGGGACACTGCAGGAAGACATCGCAATGGAGAAGGTAAGAGAGTTACAGAGACCCCACGCTCTCCCCAGCAATCAGTTTAATTGTTTGGGGAAAGAGCGCAGGGCCTCTGTAACCGCGGGGCACCGATGACACTCCGGCCCTGGGTGCTGGTATGATGTGCAGCCAGTTTTGCTGTGGTTTCATCTTTTCCAGGAGGATCGCTATTCTGTGGTTCTCTTCAATACTTTAGAAGTTCTGGATAAGAGCTGTGAGTTTCTCCAGGTGGGCACTCCTCACTTCAGAGTATTGTGTGCAGCGCAGCAGGAAGTGTGTTTCATCTTCTACCTCTCCTAGCTCATATCGCTGGCACAGTCTCATCTCCCGGGGCTTCCAGTTCTGTCTGTGTCTGCTTAGTTCTATTTCCAGGCTGTGGGCACTCATTCTGTACTGGCACAAGATCTGTCTCTACTTTGGGTCATTTACCTTCAGTAGGTAAAGTGCCAGGGCATATACTCTCTGTGAGCTATGATAGGTCTCCAGCTGCTTTGAGCGCTTAATATCATGTTTCCACATCGTCACATACTGTTCCTTCATTTTTCTGGAGATTGAGTTGATTTTTTTTTTTTGGCAGGTTGTGGATATGTGTGGGGTTTTGTTCTGGGAGTGAGAGGACACGTTGTTTGATGGCACAGGGTTTAGTGAGGAGCTCTTGGTTTTTCATTTTTGTCCATTTTAACATAGACCCTTATAAGCTTATACCTGCCACATTACACAGCATTTCAGCACAGCCTGGGTTAAAGAAGTGCATAGCCAGTAACCCTGCTCACAGACAGCTGTTTCTACCTTTTGGGTCTCATCAGTGTGAGGTTGGTTATGCTGGCTTTGCAACATGGTAGTTAGTATAACCAGAAACAAAACAACTTATGTGAGTAAAAGAGTGCCAAAAACCCTCCACCATACAGTGTACAGCAAATAAAAATACCACTTGTGTGTACATTTGCATGTCTCAGACAGCTCTGCAACCTTGTGTTTCCCCATTATCCCAGGCTGAAGTGGAAGCATTGTATGCTAAGAGACAATGTGAAAAGACACACCTGTCTGAGACGTGCAAATGTACTAACCCGTGATATTTTATTTGCGGTACACAGTACACTTTTTTTTTATTCACGTGACTTGTTCTGTATTTGTTTATTATTAACCTTTTTGGTGCCAGAAGCCCAGTGGCTCTAGAGTGCAAATGGACGTCCGGGGTCGCTGCCATGTGATCGTTTGGGTAGCAATCACTTGGTCACAACGCCTCACTAAAGGGAACAGAACTCTTCCATTCATATAGCATTCACCACTCCTAGAGTTCAGAGTCATGTGCTTATCCTGACTTTCTGCTTTGGGTTGTGAATTACAATAACATTTTGACAATGCCATCATATGTCTCATGCAACTCTCTCGAGGTCCATTCTTCAAAACATTATTCAAGCAGCAGTTCAAGCAATATCCTACGTGTTTGTGTGTGGGGTTTTTTAAAAAAAAATCAGTTCTGTACTATGAGAAAATACTTGCAGCATTTTAAAAAAAATGTTTTAAATACGTTTTTAATGTAGGAAGCATTTCCAGTGACAGCCCCTTCCCCTTCTAACAGACTCAGGCTCTTGAGCCCCGTCCTCTCTCTAGCAGTGCACCAATTGAATCTAGTAACTGCCCTGTCAATCATAATCCAGGAACTACATTGCCCAAAATGCTGTGCAAGAACTGAATTAAATAACCCTGAGCAAGCGATCGATTACAGGAGAACAGATCGATCTGCAGCTTAGCCAATCACTTGTCAGTGTGCAGATTGTACTGATGCACATATTGAATGGGGAATATATATATATATATATATATATATATATATATATATATATATATTTTTTTTTTTTTTTTTAAAACAGCAGCTTGAACTGCAGCTTTAATAACACTATTTTAAATACAATGCATCAATTTCGCTTTCCCTTTTAGTGTCATAAATTAGATCACAGTCGAACAAAAAAGTATAGCGTTAAACCCAATAAACAAGAAGTTTGCAAACTTTTTCTGTCAGAAGCTATAATAACTCTCCACTGTCCCATTCCACTTCTTATCATCTTTGACCTCATATTTGTTCTTATCTGACCATAACCATTTTCAGCTGAGATTAGATATATCAGCAATACGTATCCTTAGAGCACCAGTGTTACTTAAAACGTTATTATTTTTAAATGTCTCCACTGTATACAATGTAAACCCTACATCTACAATTTTAGCTATTTTCTCTTTTACTCGCCTCCTACTTTGACTTTTTATAACAAAACTGTTTGTTTGTTTATTGGTTTTGATGGTCTACAAGTGTTTACCTTCAACAGATTGGCTGCAAAGAGATGGTTAGTCAGGGATTCTTTCAGCACTGTTGATATTACAAGCCTTACACAATGTGCGGTGGTGTTAGTACTGGCAGATTAGATCGACAAACTCACAAGATGCAGCTCATCACAGAAAACTTTAGGCTATGGCCCAGTGCTCACTGCTGCCCGCGCGCTGTGCGGTCTGTAGGGGGGCAATGTGATGCGCGAGAGGGCGTGGCCATGACGGGGGTCGCGGCCATGGCGGGGCGTATCTGCCCTTCCATTGGCTGCCCACCGAGCACGTGACCGAGTTGCGGCACGGGAAGACAAAATTCTTGTCTTCCCTGTCAGCGGACGCGCCATCGTGAGAGGGGAGTGCACACACACAGAGCTACTTGGGCCCGCCTGACTAGATGTGAGTGTCTGTGTGCAGCGTGTGTGCGCCGCCGTGATCACTGGGGACCTGGCCTTAGGGGAAACTGATAACCCAGCTCATTATGTATCACATAAGAATATTAAATGTTATGTTTTGCAATCAGGGGGCAAGTTACACTGTAGCTCACCATGATAAAAGATAGATAGGGTGACTCTACTAAACTATACTTCAATTGTGAAACCTAAACAATCTTAATAAACAGTTTGAAAAAAGAAACAAATTAAAGATTTTAGGTTATTTGGAAATAGCCTAAAAGTGCTGTCCAACCTAAGACCATAGTGTACTAACGGCAATATGTTTATTGGGTAAAGTCTTGGAAATTAATGCCGTTAACATAATAAAAAACAGATTTGGATTTTTAAATACTTTCCCCCAAAAACCCTATTTTTATTATTATACATTGGTGGGTAAAACAAGATAAAACTTCTATTCCATTTTCGAGCCTACACAATGAACAAATGAAGATTAAATGCTTTAAGAAATGTATTTTTCAGGAGTGCACAAACATACAGAAAAACTTAGGAGCCAGACCGAATTTTTAGGAGCCAAAGTTTACAGTTAAAATTGGGCGGGTGACTGACTTATTACAGCACCGTTCCCCCTTCTCCTAGCCCCGTCAGCAACTCTGTGTGTCAGTGTGTGTGTCACAGATACTTACACTATCTGTGACACACACACTGACAGAGACACACTGACACAGATACATGCAAATTCCTTCCCACCTCCGTGCCACAAATTAAGCAGTACTGGGAGTGGAGGCAGACATAGTTACCAAGTGTTCATCCCCCTCACCCCCCTTCCGCCACCTCAACAGTGGGCCTGATTGTGCTTAATGCAGAATAGGTTGCGCTGCTGCTGAATGTGGCGGTGACTGACAGGTTAGTCAGCACTGCAATTCAGGCACCAGCGGTCAATTTTCGGGTGCCCGGGATTTTTTTCACCCTTGAATTAATCAACTAAATTTCACCTAATAAACAAACTGCTACCATGAGCTCTCTTTGGAATTGATTAGAGACAGGCACCTCTGCCCTAGAACCTTGTGAGCTGTGTAAATGCATGCCAGGGCTGTTGCCAGCTTGCTTTAATGTAGTTTATCCACAAGAAGCACTAGAGATTCTGATCCACAGCATCTTACAGTATAATGCCACACTGTCTTCACCCAAAAATATACACTGGGGATTGTCAAATGATGACAACATAGAGCATGGGCGTAATTATTCAAATCTTCCGTAAACCACAACATTTCAAACTAATACAATTAATTTTTAAATCGTTTCAATTCAGAATAAGAAAATGTATTGAAAC
Organism: Ascaphus truei; assembly: GCF_040206685.1. Lineage (NCBI taxonomy): Eukaryota > Metazoa > Chordata > Amphibia > Anura > Ascaphidae > Ascaphus > Ascaphus truei. The sequence continues at coordinate 56,449,518 of NC_134486.1, read as the reverse complement.
CATTTTTTAACCCATCTCCCTGTTGAAATGTGAATACGCTGCAGAGTTCCTCTGTATCTATTGTCGAGGCATTACCATTAGTACTGAATGATATTTTTATTGTCTTTCAACTCCCAAAGTCCCCTTATTGTAAACTGGAGTATGATGTCACCTTGCAAATAAAGAAGAACAATAATAAGGGTAGGTAGTGTGTATCAATAACCCTTTCAAACATAATACTATTTGTATATGTATTATCAGTGTTTCAACTGTGTCAATGGAAAACAAATGCAAAACAGATAGCATGCTAAAAATGTGTGATTTGTACATGGTCGTGCCTTTATCTACAATTCATATACCTAGGATGTATTTTACTGCAACCTGCAAATGCATTAACTTTAAGTTGAAATCCAATAATTCATTAGCAATAGCATTCTTTTCCTTCCTAAGGCCTCGGTCCCGCTGCGCTCGTTGGCGCGGGCGGCAATGTAGCGAGTTCCCCACCAGCAGGGGAATCCTCGCGAGCCGGTCCCGGTCCCCACTGGCTGCACAGAGCACTACACGCTGTGGCGCGTCAGCCGCTGGAGACACCAGAGAATGGTGTTTTCTAGCGTTGACGCGTGACGTGTGTGGCTGTGAGCCAATGGGGAGGGGAGGCTTCGGGAGGAGGAGAGGCTTCGGGGAGCGGGGAGGAGTGTGGAGTGAAAGCAGGTGAGTGCCTGTCTGTGTGTGTGTCCCTGTCTGTGTGTGTATGTGTGTGCCCGAGTGCGTGAGTGCCTGCCTCTGTCTGTGTGTGTGTGTGTGTGTGTGTGTGTGTGTATATGAGTGTGTGAGTGCCTGCCTGTGTGTGCGCGCGTGTGTGTGTATGAGTGCGTGATTGCCTGCCTGTGTGTGCGCGCGTGTGTGTGTATGAGTGCGTGAGTGCCTGCCTGTGTGTGTGTGTGCGCGTGTGTGTGTGTGTATGAATGAGTGCCTGCGTGTGTGTGTTTAAACTTACTTTCCAGCTCCAGCCCGAGTCCGTGGAGGGAGGGGGGGAGAGTAGCGGGTCCCTCCGCTCAAGCCACGCCCCCCCTCCCTGTCAAACCGCCCACCACCCGCCCACCTCCCGCTCCGGCTCCCGCTCCCTACAGACCGCATATCGCGGTCTGTGTATCTCAGCGCACCGCCTGTCAGCAGTGCGGGTGCGCTGACTCTGGGAGCGGGGCCTTAGCCTTATACATACTTTAATTGCTTATCTACACAATCTTTGCTCTCTTTTATACCCTACTGCAGCCCTGCCTGCTCCAATGAAAGCAGGGCACAGGGGTTGCAAAAATAAATAAATAAGAAGAACTAAAATAGTTGCAAAGGAAGAAAAGTAACTTACAATATTAGATAAAATGTACGCACAGAATATAATGTAGACGTTCATGTGTTACTAAACCTAACTAAATAATCAACTGAGTGAAACCATGTTGATAAATGTGAGTTAACATTAGCCTTACTGCTTCCCTGATGTCAGGGAAGCTTATAGAGGCCACCAATAGGACAGGTTTTAAGGCCACCTGCTTCAGCACAGGTGGCTCAATCAGTGGTTCAGTCAAAATGACTGAGCCACTGATTGAGCCACCTATGCTGAATCAGGGATATCGCCTATAACTATTGGTAGCCCTGGAGGAGTGGAGTTGGACACCCCTGATATAGCGCATGGGTATTATTAATGTCATCTCTTCACTGCTGGAGGGGCCAATACGATATTACAATGCTATGCACCATAAGATGCCTATTCCTCACTGTGGCCCAGATCCACAAAAGGGTGCTGATCTTTTTGCAGTTTAGGTTCAAACAAGACATCATGTCCATCCTTTTGTTAAATACGAATTGGTTCAATTACACATACTACAGTTCTATTACATTCAGGGGAAAGTCAATTAAAAAAACAAAAAACCTTCCTGACTCCAGTCAATGGCTGGATCACTCAATCAATGTTTTGCTGCGGTCCTCACCCACACTTTTATACAGTACTTCAATTTTCAGGATTTGGAAAAATGGCTGCTGCTTTCTCCCGTGAGAAGTACTATTTATTTTTTTTGTGCATCAAATACAAATTACACAATGTTTTAAAGAGAAAATTAAAATATTTAAGGGTTTGATTTTCTCTCAACACAAAATAAGTCATTGTAATAAAAGTGACAAAAACCCTCCACCGTTAGCATGTAGCACATAAAAATACCTCTTGTGAGCACATTCACACGTCTCACACAGGTCTGCAACCCTGCCTTTCCCCATTATCTCTTAGCATACAATGGGGGTTATGCACAAAGCAGTGATACGTGCTTTTAAGTGAGATAAATGCCTTTATAGGGTGATACTGCCTGTTGTGAGATTAACAAAGCAGTGATAACAGTGCAGTATCGTGCTATAATGGCTTTTTATCCCACTTAAAAGCACTTACTGCTTTGTGAATCTCATAGCAGGCAGTATCACGCTATAATGGCTTTTAATCTCACTTAAAAGCACTTATCACTGCTTAGTGCATAACCCCCAATGTTTCCACTGCAGCCAGGGATTCTGGGTAATGACATGCAAATGAGCACTCAGTATGTCACCTTTTGCTTCTTGTCATTCCTCTAAACCAGGCCTGCACAACTCGTAAAGCGAGAAGGGCCGAACTGCTCCAAGGAAAAAAAATTTGGGCCGCACGGGTAAAATCCTCCTCCTCATCATCATCATCATCATCATCATCTCTCCTCCAGCACCTCTCATCATCATCCTCATATCTCCCCCAGAACCCCTCACTATCAACCTTTGCGATACTCCCCATCTATCTCTCATACCCCCATCTCTCCCCCTCACCCACACACATAATACTCCCTCTCCACATCAAACACACAATATCCCCCTGCACACCACACACATCCCAGCCCCCCTGCACCTCGCATCCTTCTCCCCCACCTGCACCTCACATCATTCTCCCCCCCTGCACCTCACATCATTCTCCACCCCTGCACCTCACATCCTTCTCCCCCCCCCTGCACCTCACATCACTCTAGCCCCCTGCACCTCACATCACTCTCCCCCCCTGCACCACACATCAGTCTCCCCCCTGCACCTCACACCACTCTCCCCCCCTGCACCTCACATCATTCTCCCCCCCTGCAATGCACATCATTCTCCCCCCCTGCAATTCACATCATTCTCCCCCCTTGCACCTCCAATCATCCCCCCTGCACCTCCAACAACCCTCCCCTGCACCTCCAATGACCCCCCCTGCACCTCCAATGACCCCCCCTGCACCTCCAATGACCCCCCTGCACCTCCAATGACCCCCCCACACCTCCAATGACCCCCCCACACCTCCAATGACCCCCCCACACCTCCAATCACCCCCCCTGCAACTCCAATCACCCCCCCCTGCAACTCCAATCACCCCCCCTGAAACTCCAATCACCCCCCCCCTGCACCTCACCCCCTGCACCTCACATCACCCTTCCTGCACCTCACTTCCCCTGTACCTCACCTCCCCTGCACCTCACCCCCTGCACCTCACATCACCCTTCCTGCACCTCCACCTCCACTCCCCTGCACCTCACCCCCCTGCACCTCACCTCAATGCACCGCACATCACCCCTGGGACCGCGGGGAATCGCCGCCATTTTTTTTTTTTTCTAAATCTCATCGCGGGCCGCACAGAGAGGCCGGGCGGGCCGCATGCGGCCCGCGGGCCGTATTTTGTGCAGCCTGCTCTAAACAAACTACCTGTGCTTTGTCTTTTTGCCTTTTACATTGTGAAATCCTCTCTATTTTGGATAATGCCAAATAAAAGGTCCTCAGAAATTCTACAAACTGCTTCATAAATTCCGTACAGTTTACTACAGCAGGGACGCAGAGCAGTTCTTCGTGGCAATGATGAAGAAAATAAGGCGCAAACTTAAAATAGTGACAAATATACAGCTGTTTAAAGTGCAATGTTCCAGTGCTTATTAATGTGCATTTTATATCAGGTGCTGCCAAAAACACTTGCAGTTTCCCAACTGCAATACCCAAGAAGTGAATAAAATGTGTGTTCACGGCGCAACTGAATGAAGTGAATAATAAAGTGATTGCACGGTAATAAATAATACCAGCCCTGCTGAGTGATGTTGTGCACTCGTCCGTTGATCCAGGGTCTCATAGGTCAAACCGCCATCACAGATACATGTAGGAAGAAACACATACAGAAATGCCGGTGCAATAACCTTTTATCTCCAAGTAACAAACAACACAAAGGGGATAAGGTAAACTCACACTCTCCCCCAAGGTAGCATGCAGGGAGTGACTTGGGGCGCACTCCGACCCTAACTCCGCTCTCATCAGCAGCTGGTACTCCCGTCCTGCCTGGTCATCCACACGGAGTCTTTCCCATCTGCTTCTCACCAGCAGGCACTCCGGAGACCTCTGACGTCTGCGCTGGATTGTAGAGAGTTTAGTATGGTGGCCTCCAAAGTCCAAAAAGCCCAACTAGTTTCGCCAAATCAGTAGGCTTCTTCTACGGTTATGCTGGGATCTGTGAGGTACCATGTCTCCATAGATAAAAGATAAAAGGTTATTGCTCCAGCATTTCTGTATGTGTTTCTTCCTACATGTATCTGTGATGGCGGTTTGACCTATGAGACCCTGGTTCAACGGAGGAGTGAACAACATGACTCAGCAGGGCTGGTATTATCTATTACCGTGCAATCACTATATTATTCACTTCATTCACTTTGCGCCGTGAACACACATTTTATTCACTTCGTGGCAATGAGACCCAAACTTTATAAATGCAGTTGATACTGTATAATTTGACGATGTACTGCTGCTTTTAAAGTGGGGGTGTGCTGTCATTGGCAGAAACAGACAATGTGAAGTTATATCAGTGTTATTTGATAAACTCTCATTGACTTGAATTGGAGTTTTTTGGCTGATTGTGGTGCCAGAAGGGAGAAGGAGTGGCTCAGTGAGTAAAAACACTGACTTTGTAAACAATGTCACGGAATTTGAATCAGGGGAGCCTAGCTCCTTGTAACCTTAGGCAAGTCACTTTATCTCCCAGTGCCTCAGGCACCACAATCATAGCTTGCAAACGCATAGGTGTCTGTAGCAATCATACGTGCTGAGTACCACGTACTATACTGTAATTGTGAAGCGCTTTGAGTCCCATTGGGAGAAATCAGTTAATTAATCAGTCGCTTCGAGGCTGGAGTAAGCCGCTTAGTCAGAGCATTTGATGTTATATCAGTATTAGTCCGATGGTTTCATGTTCTATTATCATTAGATGAGTACATCGGTATTAGGTGATGCCTTTTTTATTTGGATTAACAATTGATATTTTAAGACCAGCTTTCGAGAACCATCTTAAAATATCAATTGTTAGTCCAAATAAAAATGGTATCACCTAATGCTGAAGTACTCGTTTACTCTGCACTATCGCAACTGGACTAACACGGCTATTTCTAGTTAATTCATCATCATTTGACAGATTATTTTATTTTACATGGATGTATATCTCTAAAATAGGAAACTACTGGAGGGCTTTGTTATGTGACCAGGATTAAAGGCTAGAAAGTGCTTTGTATACAAATATTTATTTGGTCTACTGGCGCTGTTTGCCCCCCAAATATACAATTCTTCTCTCTCTATATCCTTTGAAAGAGGTGTGGCCAATTTAGCATTTTCATCTTTGTTGCTAGCGGCAGGGGTGTGCAAACTTTTGGAGGTGTACCCCCCTGCCTGCTCCCCGCAGTGTTTGCGACCCCTTACCTTTTTTGCCTGCATCAAATGATGCCGCGGGGTCATTTGACGTGACATCACATGACCCCGCGGCGTCATTTGATGCGGCGTTGCCATGGCGACGCATCACACCAAGCCTCTGAATTTAGGTAAATTGAGTTGCAGAGGCGTCGGGCGGTCCCCCCGGCATTTAATTTAAATACATTGGGGACGAGAGCGGGGCCTCTGCAACCGCCGTGCTCCCCCAGAAAAATCTCGTGCCCCCCAGCGCACCCCTGCCCCTCAGCGCACCCCTGACCCCAGCGCACCCCTGCCTTAGGCAATGTCTAAAGCAGTTAATCTCATACCTTTTTGCTGACAATCCTGGCAGGAATGAGTTACTTTGTACTGGGCCTTTTCATGGGTTCCTCCTAGAGTGAGGGGACAATAATTCACCTTGTGTGGCCCCAGGCCTCGCATAACTCAACTATGACTTTCTTTAACATACCTGTACTGACTGAACCTCTATACTGACCCATCCATAACTCTTTCATGCTGATACTATCTTATCAAAGAAAAAGGGTAAATGAACAAAGTTCAGTAATAGTGCTCTAATGCCCTTGGTAGTTGTGCATACAATAATGCAATAATTTCTTGATTGGAGACTTGTAATGGCTAGGTGCAGGTATATAAGTGAGCAATGAGGTATATATGGGTGAGCATATGTGTCTGAGCCCAAAATAAATGTCCTGGTGAGTGTGGGTAATGGAGATATATGAACCCCACCCCCTCACTGCCAATATGGACTGGGTCTGACAACTGCCTAATGACACCGATAAAACACCCCAAAGTACAGATAAAGTAACAACTCACGTGACCATGCCCTTGATGCCTTCCAAGATGCGTGCTTCTGCGAGTAGGTAAAGGATATGGTAGCCACAAATGCAGTATACTCTCTGACGAAGCGCCGCACAGGCGTGAAACGCGTAAGAGAAGGAGGTTTTCTTGCACCTATTCCTGTCTGCACCATGAAGTTACAATAAAGGACTTTTATTTTACTGCTGCTGTTCCGGTGTATCCTGTTCCTTTGCTGTGCACTGCACACCTGCATTTGTGGCTACCATATCCTTTATCAAAGAAAAAGTGTAGGTTTATTATTACATTACATCCTTTTCTAATACACTGATATCATAATAACTGCGGGTTTGAAATGGAAAAGTAGCCAGAAAATTATCTAGACACATTTTACTGTGCAATCTGTTTATGCCCAAATTACTTTTTTTTGCATTACAATTTTATATGTGACTAATGTTGCAGATCTTCAGCTTCTAATGAACTGTACCACTTGGTAAAAACATTTAGTGACAATAAAAACGGAGATGCTGAGACCTTCCTAAAGACTTCGAGAGAGAGTCTAATGAGATGACACATAATATGTCTCCTCTTTGTATCTAATCCAATAGCCGCTAACTTTTTCAATCTTTTTAATCTTCATGTAAGATAAGAAAAAAAAATGTTTTAGCAGGGATTGAATCCAATATTAGTTCAAAGAAGCAATCCAAGCCATTTTTTATTTACTTATTTTATTACATAGGTTTCAAGTAGGGGGTCTCCGGAGCTGCACCCCAACAATTTCAGCTCCGGGGACACCCTGCTTCCAGAGATACTTACCTTTGAAGGGGGTGGCGGTGTCTCCTGCAAGTTTAAAGCTCCTGCATCACATGGGCCAATAGGAAGCCGCGTCGAATTACGTCCCGGCTTCATATATACGCCTGCATGGCGCAGGAACTTCCGGAATCCCTTCTCCACCCATTACGACCAGTCACATCCCACCTCCATACTTCATACTCCTCTTTCCCCTCTCCCAATCACTTCATCTTTCCAACTTCCTCCCCCTTCTCCCCTTCTTTTCCTCTATCTCTTCTCTCAACCTATCCTCTTCTACCTATAAAAAATAAAAAGGGTTGTATTAACGATTTTACATTCACTACTATGAGTATGAAACGATATAAATATATAGGTATACCATATAAAGTGACATTTTTTATGTTAGATATATTTTGCACAATAATTTCTGTTTGTATATACATTGTCAATATATACACCGATATACTAGAAATCTGTATGTTTATAAAACCCTATTAAATAAAATGATGAAGAAAAAAAAGCGTCCATTACGTGATGCAAGCAAAGGTGGCTTAACCCCCCCCCCCCCTTACAGAGGTACGTATCTCCATATGCAGGGGGTCCCCAATGGGGTTCAGCTCCAGAGACCCCCCTGCTTAAATCCTGGATTTAAAAAAAAAGAGAAAAATAACAAAAACAAAGCGGCCAGCTTGGATTGCCGCTTTAACTCATATAAAGCTGGTATCTTTCCCCCTGCGCATGTCCTGTCTTCCGTTTTTTCCTAATGTCTTTTTTTCCTAGTGTAAAAACCCCCATGATTTTCTTCATTTCTAGCTTCTGAGGCTATCAAAGTAACCTTTAAACTGGAAGGAGCTCTGGGGAGAATGTCCTTTTAACCTCCCAGACACATCACCCATCTAAAAAGAAAAATAGCGTTGGGAAGGGCAAGACGAAATATACTGTATTAAAGTACAAAAACAGAATGCAAAAAAATAAGTGATCAGCGCGGACAGTGGCTTCACATAATTCTGAGCCTAACGTACAATGCCTTTCCTGCAAGTTATTGCAGCTTTGTGCATAGAACATGGAACACAGTGGAAGTCTATGCACAAACAATTTAATATACTGAAGATACCGTATTATGTATTTTAAAAATGTTTTTCACTGCTTATAAGTGCACCCCCTCTACATGCATCCACTGCTGTCGCCGAGAACAGCATCTCTGCTTTTAATTAGCAAAACTTGGCAAATACACAAATGTCTGTGCATTGATTTTAGCAGGATCTAAATATCGAATTGTTCAATGTAAATATATGTTAATCGCTACAATTTATTAGTCAATTGGTTTGGAAAATTACACCACCTACTTATTCCCTGAAAGGCCTATTATTTCAATATCCAGAAGAAATGGAGAGTGAACTCCTGTGTTCCAAATGCTAAACAATCATATGTATTATGATGTGCAATCACTGTCCAGGTGTAGCTAGGATTGGAGTCTCAAAACAGGTATAAGGTATAAAGTGCATAGGATATAAATGTGGGGTGGTTATATTAGTATAATCAAACCAGTCTGTGGTTAATGAGCAAATGTGGACAAGGGGCACAGGAAAATGTAACCACCATCACACCAACTGTGACCCATGAATAGTCCCAATAATGCTAACCTTAACCGACTGGTATCAGTACCAATCCCTCCGGCCAAACTGTAGACTGAGGTCGTGTCCCGTGATGAACCATAAACGGCTACCGGGTACACAGGAGCTGGAGATCCCACGTGTATGGCGTTCCTACAGGATACACTGGCAGAAGGTACCGCTGCACTGCTATCTGGCTTGTGAGCCAGCCCCTCCGCTCACCGGTATAATTGGTATAGGAGCTGCGTCTCTGCAACCGGCTGTGCTGATCTGGGGACCCACGTGATGGTGCGTGTGCACGCACATGTCGTCCTGGAGCCGCACCCGGGAAGCAATCAGCTGTGCTGAGACCGGGGAGACGGTGTGCGATGCCTTCGGGAGTGTATCAGCTGGATACCGCCTCCTCCGTGGATAAAGAAAATCACCTGCTGCAGATAGAAACTCCTGTGTGCTCCATTCGAAAAACGTAGCGTAGAAAGTGGAAAGGAAGGAATGGTCACTACTTCCTAGAGAACCAACACAAGCGTGATGAATAAAAAATTCTTTATTACAAAAAGCTGGACATCATGAAAAAAGCTCTGACGCGTTTCATCCCTTAGAAGGGACTTTATCAAAGAGTATTATTTCAATAGACATGACGGGGTAGTCTAGTTTACACGAATGATACACCTAAACAGACAAAAAGAATAGTAAAAAAAAATCCTATAACATTTTAGGAACAGACTGCAATTTTAAAGACAGGTGTTAAATACAGTACTATTTATCTTGGATCTTTTCTCACTGGAAAAGTAATTTGCCCTCGGACTCCCTGATGTAATACTATTTCAATTTACCCATGCATGACAATGACAAACTCTAGGTGATATAGGTTGCATTTTTAAGAAATGATTGTAGCAGGTAAGGATAATCAATGTAGCAGGTAAGGATAATCAATGTAGCAGGTAAGGATAATCAATGTAGCAGGTAAGGATAATCAATGTAGTAGGTAAGGATAATCAATATAGCAGGTAAGAACACTCCTTGTAACACTGCTCCAATCTATACTACACCACATGATTGTATACTGTATTGTTGTATTATCAAAGCATGTCATTTCAAACCCAGTTGTGTTGGCCAAAAAAAAATATCATGATCGCCACTGGCGATTTGGTCACTGGAAGAGTCATGCCCTGATAATATAGTATGTTGTGTACTAAGGGCTCTGGAATCAGTAGGACAGATTAAACTGCCCTGCAAAGAGGTTTAATGTAGGGGCAGAGAGAAAACAGCCAGCTTACTCGGCAGACAGAAACATGGTGGGGTAATAGAGTGGAAGGGATAAAAGAGTGTGTGTATATTAGAGAGAGAAGAATGTTAAAGGGTTAGAGTAAGCTGAGAGGAAGGGAGTGCTGTATATTCAGGAGATCAGCCGATTTTCACCAAATACTGTACTCCACGTTTAGGAGCGCTCTTTTACAAGGTATACATCAGTGTTTGGTCATTACTGTGAGTATCAGGCCAAAAGCAGGTACATCCCACAATATACAGTAGGCATTGTGACAGCCAACAGACTGGGTCTACTTCACATTGTGCTTTCTCTAAAGAGAAGTCATTTTGGGTGACTGACACTGTTTAGATACCCATTATCATTATATAGTGATGTGTATTTTTTCGTTAGTTGGGTGCATCTTCAATCTGTGAAACTTCATGGGCCACCAACGGGCCAGACTTTCAGGGTATAATATATGCCTAATCTAGACAATGTAGTGACAATTAGACCTAGGTTAATTGGGTAATAACATATTGATTGAGGACTGAGCTCGGACCAGCCTGATTTAATCAATTCCACTTTACTAATCTGAATTCACATTTGCCGCTCTTGCTAATGCAGACAAAATTAAGCATTACATGCACACATATATACCTATAGTATACATAGGTACACAGGTATACACAGATCACACACAATTACAAATAACGCTGAATTGTGACTGTTAACTGCTTGATATGCAATTTAAAGCTTTGCTGCCACTTGGCGATCTTAAAAATGATTTATATACCGCAATACTAAATATGACTATTACCTTCTTTCCAACTAGCTAAAGCTTTGTAAATCATACACTTAAAAAACATTATTGGGGCTCACCAAAAGTTATACCCATTGTCACTTCTGTCCATTCCTTGTGCATTTTAACCATGTATCGAAGTTTCCAAGCTGCAGCAGCGAAACCCCCCCCAAAAAATTAGCACCAGATTTAGCAAAGGAGAAGATTCCGTATAAAAATATAATGGGATTATTTGCTATAAAAAGTTTGGGTGGATTTTTATTTTTTGCTCCAGCTTTACTCTAGTTTCACACGAGAGACTTTGTAGGGTTGTCAACAGACTGTGATAGTGCAGATCGGGGCACAAATTGCAGGAAACCAGCCATTCAAGTCAATGAAGGGTGGGAAGCCGTGTTGGTCCTTTATTCCATGTTGTAACAAAGGAGGGAGAGGGAGTAGGTGGTATGATACCTTTTATTGGACCAACACGTAGTTGATATGTCACAAGCTTTCAAACCTGTCAGGGTCCTTCATCTAGTATGACCTGATGAAACTCCTCCCTCTAACTCCTAAGTTACTACATTCAAATCAATAGAAGTTTTGGTCAGAGGAAAGCGAGGGCAGTTAAGGCATAAAATACCCACTTCAGATGGCATCAATATGTACTGTCTTAGAAAGAACTTTCAAACTAAAGTAGGGTAGAATTTTACATTTAATGGCATTCTTGTGGTTAAAAAAAAGGTGCAAGCTTTGAGGACCACAAGGTTCCCTTCTACTGGCTAACACAGTCCCATCTCCTATTTGTAGAGAGAACTTTGTGACTGAAGTTGTACAATTGTACTATCAATATAAATACACAATGTTTTGGCAAAAATGCAACCTACCTGAAAAGGAACACAGGCCCTTATTCTGTAAGATGTGATAAGGGCAGACGACGCGCTAGTGCATGAAAAGCCCCATTAACGCCAATGAGGTTTTTTTCGCGTCGTCTGCGCTTATCACACCTTACAGAATAAGCGCCAATGTTTCTTTTCAGGTAGGTTACGTTTTTTCCAAAACATAAAATGCCATTAGAAATTACTGGTAATACATTCCAGAGACACATTCCCGCTGCTATAAAAATACTTTTGTAATGGGCAGATTTTGTTTTAACACATAACTCTCTATTATAAAATAGTTTGAGAATTTATTTTTGGATTTAAAAAAAAAAATATGTCTCTATTAACAACTCCTTAGTACACAGAATAACATGTTTCTCGTCATGCAGAAGGGCAGTCTCCTCTTACAAGGAATTTACAGGCTATCTTGGAGTCATTAATCACAACTCTGGCTTTCAACAAAACAATATGCAACTTCGGCTGCATGCATCGATCAAGCAGATAGGTTGCATGATAGTTTAGGTTGGTAAAATTCCCTTATCTTCTTCTGTTATGAAAAAAATACTTCTAAATCAGGGTTTAAAAAATAAAATATAAAGACATTTTTTTGGACAAAAAACTAATTTCACCTCTATATGTCATACTTTGTTGAGTTTCTTTTTTAGAGAGAGAGAAAAGGTATCTTCCAAAAGCTTTACAATGGATACAATGCTCCTGTACACATCAATAAATACAACGCTAAAGCACTGTATGCAGGACCTGCATTGTGGGAGCTTCTCCAATCCCTGGATAACGGTCTGTCGGTCATGCGATGATAATAAATTCTATCCGTGTCAGCAATCACCCTCCCAATCTCCTGTGTGGGAATACTTTCTATTGTCTCGTGAGATGCATTATTAATCTAATCAAAATAGAAAAGCAGGTATGGAATGAGTTCTCTGGCAATGTGTTGTATGGAAGCTGCATTTGCAAAACAAGACAGAACAACAACAAGTACGCTGTGTAACCAAAAATAAAGGTGCCCAATTTCAAATACTCCGGTGGTGTGATATTTTGTTTCTAGATTTCGCTGCAGTCTTTAATACTTGTTTCACTACAAGAGATGGGTTGCAATGTACTACATAAGAAATGAATAAGGAAAAGTATTGATGTCGCCTAACGAGTTTTGAAAACGCATATTTGTTGTATTGACACGTAATTATGCCCCCATAATAAAAAGGGATATGTATATTACAGGCACAAGAAATGAAAAAGCTATCACTGTAAGACCTAATAAAGAACACTAATCTTTTATTCTATTTTACCAAAACTCATCTTTGTAACACCATTTTTTCCTACTGGAAATCATTAGAAATTTTCCCTGGACGTCTTTTAGCTTTAGTGTAAAACTTTGGTAAAAACTTCTCCTGCGAATGTTAGTGACAGCAGGTAGAACACTGCGGCATAGAGCAGCGGTGCGCAAACTGGGGGGAGTGCCCCCCGAGATTAACTGTGTGGGTCACAGGGTTTACAGAGGCCCCGCGCGCTCCCCGAAGGCACTTCAATTAAGTGCTGGGGAAGCCGCAAAGGCCTCTGTAAACCCTACTTGCCGTGGTTCAGTCGGCATTTGGAGACATGTCGCCATGGCAACGTTTGACGCCGCGGGGTCATGTGACGTTCGTTGCTATGGCGAAGTGATGTCATGACGCCCAGATGCCGGGAACCACAGTAAGGAGGAGGGAGGGAGGCGCGCGGAGAACAGGACAGCCGGCAGGGGGGCGCAGGGGAAAAAGATTGCGCTCCCCTGGCATAGAGGGGAAAAAAAGTGAAAGTCGTTATTGGAAATCAAAAAAGGAGAAGTGGACTTGCAGCTAAGGAAACAGTATGACTTGCACACTTTTATTCCAATTACCTTGTACAGAGACTCTGTGTTTACATCTGAAATACCCAGAGCCTGGTACTCAGTGGCTCTTAGGGATCAAGTTCAGACCGAGATCTGTAATGATTCCAATGTGCTGCCTTTTCTAGCCTTTATATCAATAGGAAGCTTTCTGAGCACCCTTAGCTTATAATCTTAGAACAGGTTGCACACCAGGAGATCAGAATTTTCAGATGTTTTACTTTGGGAAATGAACAGAGATGTAATGTTGCAGAGTAGGTGGCTCTAATGTGTTGACGGCGCCTGCCCTTAATTATGCATTAATGTGTGGAACAGTAGCGAAATGCTCAAAGACATCACTTGAGTCAAGGCGCAAAGTTCATCTTTCCTGTCTTGCCTTCAAATACATTCTGTGCAAGCTACCCACCTATCTGAACAAGCTCCTCACCACATGCAGCACTTATCATCTGAGATCTGACTCCAAAAGACTGTTCATGGTCCCAAGGTTCAACAAAGTATCCGGCCGCTCCTCCTCCTCTTACCGTGCACCCCAAAACTGGAACAATCTACCGGAGACTCTCACAGCCACCACCAATCTTAGTTCTTTCAAAAGTAAAGCTGTCTCGCATTTTAATCTGGTCTGTAACTGTTATATACGCCTATAATATATCATCTTTAACTGTGCATGCAATGTCTTGTATATAATGTATTGTTTAACCCAGGGGGGCGCAAACTTTTTTCCCTGCCAACCCCAACTTACCCGCGCTCCGGCGTAATGACGTCACGTTGCCATAGCAACGTGGCGTCACATGACCTCGCAGCGTCATTTTGACGCCGCGTTGCCATGGCGACGCAGGGAGGAAGCCGCCGAAGCCACGGTAAGTAAGGTTTACAGAGGCCCTGCAGCTCCCCCGGCACTTAATTTAAGTGCCTTCGGGAAGCGCGCGGGGCCTCTGTAAACCCCGCGCCCCCCGTCGGCAGTGTCGCGCCCCCCCTGGGGGTCACGCCCCACAGTTTGCGCACCGCTGGTTTAACCCCTTTCACTTAATGTAACTATGTATTTGTAACCATGTATTTGTCATTATAACTGTGTGTCCACGACATACTTGAAAACGAGAGTTAACTCTCAATGTAATACTTCCTGGTAAAAGATACCAAGTAGAAACAAGTAGAGCACAAAGGATAGAAGTTCCATGTAAATATATATATGAATTGGCAGAGAAAAAATAGCAAAAAGCCCAATTTACAACAGTGAATTATGCAAAACTGTGTTGGAGCTGCAAGACACGTTTTACAATGTGCCATTGTATCCAGGAAATCAGAACACTTTGTATAATTCTCTCATGTGATTGAGGAGGTTTTTTTTTTAGTGCCTTTCAGTGCCAATAAATATAGTACAATTTGAGACTCCTTCGCTTTGCGCACTCCTTGTTTTCAGACTGAGTTCCACTGTAGAACTGTCATAGAGAAATTGAACAAAGACTAGTACCTTCATTTTCGTTGGATTTTTTTCAGTGTGTGCGCGTGTATGCTGTATGATGCATGGTGTAGAGGGGAAAGGTAGGTGCACACAAATACATGGATTAAAAGAAACACACGTATGGAAGCTGGGTAATCCGTATGCCTAAGAACATAGGATCAAAAGACATGCATGTGTAGGAGGATGCAGGGATATTAAGATATAGGCAGATGATAAGACCCACAATTAAAATAAAAGTTTAAATAGCCCTGATAGTATCAGGGAGTGTAAGAGCATGTCAATAAGGATAAAGGAGTCCCGCAAAGTTAATAGCCCTAGGGGGTTTGTTGCTGCAGCCTCTGAAGGAGAAAGGGGCGAGTCCCCGCTTCCCAGACAATAACACACGATATCTATAAGATAGAAGCACTAAGCAACCCCCAATGTGCAGACTGTTAAAACAATTTATTCAAAGGTAAAAAGCTTATAAAACGCACTCACATTGTACAAAAATCAATAAGTCTATCTGTGTGGGATGCCGTTGGTTGAAAAGCTCCGTGCTGTCGGCGGATGGGACGTCCTCATCTTACTGCAGGTCATGAACAGAACTCCTCTAATCCTTATATATATATACAGGTAAACCCCGTTATAACGCGGTCCTCGGGGTCCACCCCGAGACCACCGCGTTAATAACGGGGTCGCGCTAATTAAAAAAAAAAAAAATGGCCGCCGTGTGCCTGTTCGGGAGGGAGTGAGGAGGGAAGGAAGGAAGAGGTGTCCGGAAGCCCTACATGCGGGCCACATGCCTCCTCCCTCTCCCTCCCAGCCCCCTCCCTCTCCCTCCCAGCCCCCTCCCTCTCCCTCCCAGCCCCTTCCCGCGAGAGGGAGGCCCGGGGAACAGAAGAAAAAAAAACTGCCGGAAGTCATCAGCTCCGGCGCGAGAGGGAGGCCCGGGGAACAGGTGATCAGCCGCCTCGACCCCTGCAGCACCAACCCCCCCAGCACCGTCACCACCCTCCCCCTCGCAGGACCGGGCCCCCTCGCCCCGCCGCATCGCAGGGTCGTCCTGCCACTCTGCCGCATCGCAGGGCCCCGCCACCCCCCCACCCCCCAATGACGTCCCACCCCCGCCCCGGGCCGTACCGCCAACCTACCCCCACCTACCTGCCCCCCCGCGCTGCACCGGGCCATCCCACCAGCCCCCGCAGCATCGGGGGCTCCCGCAGCCATCACCCCCCTCCACCGCAGCACCACCCCCAGCGGCACGCAGCGCCCCCCCCCTGTAGCCACATGCCTCACCAATCATCCCCAAGGTAAGGCTGATTTATGTGTGTGTGTGTGTGTGTGTGTGTGGTGTGTGCGGTGTGAGCAATGAGCAGTGTGTCAGTGTGAGCAATGAGCAGTGTGTCAGTGTGTGCAGTGTGAGCAATGAGCAGTGTGTGTGCAGTGTGCAGTGTGTGCAGTGTGTGTGCAGTGTGTGTGCAATGTGAGCAATGTGCAGTGTGTCAGTGTGTGCAATGAGCAGTGTGTGTCAGTGTGAGCAGTGTGTGTGCAGTGTGCAGTGTGAGCAATGAGCAGTGTGTCAGTGTGTGCAGTGTGAGCAATGAGCAGTGTGCAGTGTGTGTGCAGTGTGTGTGCAGTGTGTGTGTAGTGTGTGTGCAATGTGAGCAATGTGCAGTGTGTGCAGTGTGAGCAATGAGCAGTGTGAGCAATGAGCAGTGTGTGTGCAGTGTGTGCAGTGTGAGCAATGAGCAGTGTGTGTGCAGTGAGTGTGTGCAGTGTGTGCAGTGTGTGCAGTGTGCAAAAAAAAAACTAAAAAATATTTAATTTTTTTTTTTTAAATTTCTTTTTTTTTTTTTTTTTTTTTAAACGGGAGCCACGGGAAAACCGCGTTATAACCGAATCGCGGTATAGCAAGGCGCGTTATAACGGGGTTTACCTGTACATACACACACATACATAGTGTAGCCATGTCCCCTTGCGGTATTACCTTCTCTCTTGTTGGCACACGAGCCGCGTAGCACTAAGGGTTGCGGCCGGTATCGCGTTGTGGGGGTTCCGTAGGTTCGCGGAGCAGTGCGCCGCCATTGTTAGGGGCGCTGCGCATGCGCGAGGGACAGGAGCACTCCAGGACTACAGGGAGCTCGCGCTTGCGCAGTAAAGGTCCAGAAAGCCCGCGAAGGAGTAGCCAATAGGGATGGAGGAGCCTGTTGGCAACATAGAGATATTTCGCGCGCAGGAACTACGACAGCAGTCGGCGACTGGAGTAGCTAGGGGTAAGAGGTAGGGTGCTGGAGTCCGTGACTCCTGGCACTAGGCCGTACTCCCCTAGGCCCCAGATAGCCCTGAGCCACCCTAGTGGAGTGTGATAAGGACAGGCCCTAGGTTAGGGACCCTGCCCCTTTATCTATATGCTAGTGAGGAATCCAGCGGACGCTGCGCTTTCCATCGAGAGGTTTGGGCCTAAGCTTGGTCTCTACGGGACCGCTAGACTATAAGTGTGGAGGCTCAGTACGGAGTGACTGTAGCTTGTGGACATCAACCCGGTTATCATCAAGGGACCGACTGCGGAAGAAGCGGTGATATTATCCACGCCGGAATTCGCCCCACCTTTGGAGGACACCCCAGTGTTTCCCTTGCGGTATAGCAGTACCCGCGGCTGGAGCCTGGGCAGGTAACGCATCCACTCACGTGCACCATCAAGGCTTATCAATTGACATAGTGACTGCGCAGTCACACACAAATACACACACGCTGGTCTAGGTATTGGGAGTGCAAGACTTTGGGTGGGACTCACTGGACTTGAGGGTGGGATTATTGTGTTGGACAGTAGCGTCCGCCGTGACGCATAAAGTGTGGACACCCGCAGTGGTGTCCGTTAGAGTTAACCATAAGGAAACGTTGAATCAGGTTACCTTTAGAAAGGGACACTTGTTACTATCTGTTGACCGTGCATGGGTCTAGCATCATCAGTAAAAAGGTATTCGTTCTTATACTACCAGTTGTATGTGGTTATTGGGTATTGTCCTGCGAGGAACCACTCCCCCTCTGGCGGGAGCCATCGCAGGTGGAGGCGCTGCATCATTGTAATGATATATGTTAGTATTATGCCCCAGGTTCCCCGTGGCAGAAGCTCAGCCCTCCTGTGAGCCAACAGGTTATGCACCACACTGAGTAACGATATATGTTCCTGCACCCACACAGTATAATCTGCGATTGCGGGGGGGGGGGGGGGAAACCCGTTACAATAGTATATATAATGCAGAACGAAGAGGCAGGCACTCAAAAGACTAGTTAAAGTGGAAATAAGATGATTTCTTTCATTTACCGATGTTTCGGTCCTTCTTAGGACCTTTATCCTCTTGCTGATGCACCCAGACAAGCTTATTTTACAAGATGGAGTGCGCCGTTATCTGGATTACATACAGATGTAGTCAACCAATGGTGCGCTGCAGCAGGGCATACACAACGCACCCGCATGAAAAGTGGCCATTGTTCTGAATCAGCCGTGTGCAAGACAGGGCAGGGCTGTCATTCTATTTCACCCACATTTGAAAGAAGCAAGAAAATATTTCAAGGGAACCTTTCACGGTGCCTCAAGAGGAAAGTTTTCAACTAGTGTATTCTGCCCGTGCTCACGTATGGATGTGGAACTTGGGCCCTAGACGCAAAGATAATTCAGAAACTGAATTGGTTCGAACCCAAACAAAAGTCAGTGATCATCACAAGGGTGAAGACATCAAAATGGCCGTGGGTCAGACATATCGCAAGAAGATATTAATGTTAACAAAAACAGAAAGGCCCAGCGCAACATACAGATGTTAATATTGTTTATTGGGGATCGTCAATGGACTGCAATCTTCAAGTCTCACCATAAATGTTCGTTTGGATTCAAGTCAGGACTTTGACTTGGCCACTGAAGAACATTAATTCTCTTCTTGGTCAACCACACCAGTGTGGATTTGGCTGTCTGCTTCAGGTTATTGTCCTGCAGAAATGTGAATTTCATACCCAGTTTACGAGTCTTGGGTGACTCAAACAGGTTTTCCTCAAGGATTCGCCGGTACTTTGCACCATCCATCCTCCCCTCTATCCTGACAAGCTTCCCAGTCCCTGCTGAAGAGAAGTATCCCCATAACATGATGTTGCCACCACAATGCTTCACAGTTGGGATGGTGTTGAGCTTGCGACAGACGTAACACTTGCAATTTAGACCTAAGATTCAATCTATGTCTTGTCTGACCATTAAACCTTTTTCCACGTCTGCAGTAGCATCTATATGCTTTTTCACAAACAAAAATTGAACTTTTTGGTCCACATTCCAAGCATTAACACCATCCTAACTGTCAAGAAAGGTGGTGGTAACATAATTTTATGGGGATGCTTCTTTGAGAAGGCACTGGGAAGCTTGTTAGTGGGGAGAATGGGTGGTGCAAAGTACAGGCGAATCCTTCAGGAAAACCTGTTTCAGACCCAGTTCTGTGAGTCCCCCCTATGTATCCAAGTCTCCCAGTATCTAACTGGCAAAATCTGATCTGATAAATCTGGTGCAATTATTGTGCACTGGTTTTTGGCCCAGTTTTACACCCAAGAAACTTTAGTAAATAACCCCTTTGTTTTGTATTTTTGGTCAAAAGTTTAAACATTTATATTTAACAGAGCAAATCCTAAACTGTTTTTTATTCCATTATTGCTGTTCATTAAAGACCCACAAATTCAAAATTTCTGCTTTATTTAAGCAAGAGATAAATGATCATCAGCTGATAAAAAAAAAAGCTGTGTGTGCTGTGCACGCGCATAGTAAGTGAAACTTCATTGACTTTTGTCACAGAAATTGACTTATAACGCGCGTGCTCGGCACACGTGTCAGTGTGTCAGTCAGTGAGTATGTATGTGTTTGTTTGTGTGTGTGTGTGTGTCAGTCAGTGTGTGTATTTGTGTCAGTCATTGTGTGTGTGTGTGTGTGTGTGTGTGTGTGTGTGTGTGTGTGTGTGTGTGTGTGTGTGTGTGTGTGTGTGTGTGTGTGTGTGTGTGTGTGTGTGTGTGTGTGTGTGAGTGTATGTCTCTCTCTCTCTGTGTTGGTCAGTGAGTGTATGTGTGTCAGTCAGTGTGCATTCGTATGTGTGTCAGTCAGTGTGTGTGCGTATGTGTGACAGTCAGTGTGCGTGCGCGTGCGTCAAAGTGTGCATGCGTCAGTGTGTGTGTGTATGTGTTTATTGGCAGCAGTACCAGCATCATGAATGTTGAGCGGGTGGGGGAGCTCACAGTGGGGGGGAAGGAATAGGCACATCATTCAGGGGCGGTGTTCGGTACATCACTGGGGTGTGCGTGCGTGTGTCAGTGTGTGTCAGAGTGTGCGCGTGCGTGCGTCAGTGTGTGCGCGTGCGTGCGTCAGTGTGTGCGCGTGCGTCAGAGTGTGTGCGCGTGCGTCAGAGTGTGTGTGTGCGTCAGAGTAAGTGTGTGTGTGTGTGTGTCAGTCAGTGTGTGTGTGTGCGTCAGAGTAAGTGTGTGTGTGTCATTGTGTGTATGTGTCAGTCAATGTGTGTGTCAGTCAATGTGTGTATGTCAGTGTGTGCGTGTCTGTCAGTGTGTGTGTGTCTGTCAGTGTATGTGTATCTCTCTGTGTGTACCGTATGTCTCTCTGTCTGTGTCCTGCCCCCTCTCTCCTGACTCCCCCCACCCCCGACGGAGCTGCGGACCCGGGGGGCTCAGTCTGAGTCTTGTGAGCAGATACCCCCCCACCCCCCGGCGGCGCGCTCAAGCTCCCCCTTCCCCACCCCCCGGCGGCACGCTCAAGCTCCCCCCTTCCCCGCAACCCGGTGGCGCGCTCAAGCTCCCCCCTTCCCCACAACCCGGCGGCGCGCTCAAGCTCCCCCCTTCCCCACAACCCGGCGGCGCGCTCAAGCTCCCCCCCCGGCGGCGCGCTCAAGCTCCCCCCTTCCCCACGCCCCCCCGGCGGCGCGCTCAAACCACCCTATTCCCAGGCGCCGCTGCCAGCCGCTGCCAGCCGCTTCTGCGCATGCGTGGCGCGCGGCATGGCAGTGGGCGGGGAACGGCGCCGCAGAGGAGTCTCCCGCCCCGCGGCAGAGGAGTCTCCCGCCCGGCGTCAGAGGAGTGTCCAGCCCCGCGGCAGAGGACTCTCCAGCCCGTGTATCCTGTGGCAGCAAGCCCACCTGCGGAGGTATGTGTATGTAATTATGTGTGTTTGTTTGTGTCAGTGTGTTTGAGTGTGTTTGCTCCGGGGGCAGGGGGACTTGCAGGGTGACAGAGGAGTGCAAAGCCGGGGCCATGAGTGTTTGCTCCGGGGGCAGGGGGACTTGCAGGGTGACAGAGGAGTGCAAAGCCGGGGCCATGAGTGTTTGCTCCGGGGACAGGGGGACTTGCAGGGTGACAGAGGAGTGCAAAGCCGGGGCCATGAGTGTTTGCTCCGGGGGCAGGGGGACTTGCAGGGTGACAGAGGAGTGGAAAGCCGGGGCCATGAGTGTTTGCTCCGGGGGCAGGGGGACTTGCAGGGTGACAGAGGAGTGCAAAGCCGGGGCCATGAGTGTTTGCTCCGGGGGCAGGGGGACTTGCAGGGTGACAGAGGAGTCTGTATGCTTCTGACATAAGAGGAATAACAGCGGTGGGACCGGAGCAGCTTCAGACAGCTGACGGAGTTCCCCCACCAGCGCCTGACGTCACTGGGACGTATAGTAGCGTTAGGAGCGGCGCCGGTGGCGCCGCATATGTCTGCGGCCGTGTGGGGGGAGCGGGGGCCATTAGGAGCGGCGCCGCTGATTTGTGGAGCGGATGTGATGTCAGTGTTGGGGTCGGGCTGAGCCAGAACACAGCCCGGCCTCAACTGCCAGCACTGACGTCACATCTGTTTCATTTCTGTCTCCACAATTCTTTTTTGCCCTAGTTTCAATGAGGTGCCACTAAGGAAGTTTCACTTCAATAATTAATAAATAAATGTCGGTTTGTTATTCCTATCTATAAGTGGGTAGCACTTTATCACAGGTGTCTAATGCCGCGGTGCACAAAGTGGGGGGCGCTGGTTTTCTCTTGGGGGGCGCGGGCTTTTGCAGAGGACCTGCACTCTTCCCCGAGGCATTTAATTTAAATGCTGGGGGATCGCGTGAGGCCTCTGCAACTCTAAAATAAACCTTAACTCTGCCATCGTCACTCGTGTCCATGCGCAGTGTCAAATGACGCCACTGGGTCATGTAACGTGACACGCGTCAAAGGACGCTGCGGGTCACGTGATGTGACATGACCCAGCGTTGTGTTTTGACGACGCGCAAGGTAAGGGGGGGCGCAGAACGCAGGCGAACAGGCAGCAAAAAAAGATTGCGCGCCCCTGGTCTAATGTACACCAAATGCACAAATTTGTGATCATCCTTTGCCGATCTCTGTGTGTAGGAAATCAAGTTAACACCCAAGTTTGTATACACCCAGGCATGTGGAATGGCATTTCGTGCATGTGGCAAATCTAAACACTGTATCAACGAGATCTCTGCACAAACAGGAGTTTCTAGGCGTAAAACAACTCACGCTCAATAACATCATTGAAAGCTCTGGCTAGATCTGTGGGAAGTAAACATGAGTACAGCACCCAAACGTGCCATCAAAGCAGCATGGAGCACGTGTGATTCATGCCGGTGACTCACATGCTGTGTAACTGTTGGTTGTGGAACTTTTCTGTGGCTCATGAAGTCGAGTTAAATTGAAACAGCTGGCTGCACCTGACAACTAAACTGTTGTGTCTGCCAGCGCCTGTTCTCACAGAGCTTTTGTAAAAGCTGAAACCCAGCTCTGCAGAATATCGCAAATATAAACACCACTTGTGAGCACATTCACATGTCTCAGACAGGTCCACAAACCTGCCTTTCCTCATTATCTCGTAGCATACAATGCTTCCTGTGCAGCCAGGGATTCTGGGTAATGACATGAAAATGAGCTCTCCCAGTGTGTCACCTTTTTTTTCTTCTTGTCCATGTTAACATGCATCCGTGTAAGTTTATGGCAGCCGTGTTACACAGCTTTTCAGCGCAGCCTGGGTTAGAGAAGTAAGTGCCTGGGCAGTAACCCTGCTCACAGACAGCTGTTTCAATGTAACTCCTGCAATGTTAGTGTTTTGCCACCTGAGCATGGCCTGCTCATTTGACAAAAAGGGGTGTTTTTGAGTAATGATTTTCCTAATCTCTATACTAGTCTGAGGTTACCATGGTAACCTTTAGACTGCTCTGGGGAGAGCTCCATTTTAAACTCCCTAGCACTTAATGTTTCAAACTCTTATCTCCTGAATGAAGCATCATTCTGACAAGAAGAAGAAAAGTAAAAACAAAAAAATGGTGATGTTAACCCAGCGCTGTTTAAAACCTTAGGAAGACATAGGTGCACAATGCGTTTCTGATCAAAAACACTTAAAATTCCTGACATTTAAAAAGAGCTGATAAGGAATCCTGGTTTTATTTTAAGGAAAAGTTTCATGAATATTATCCGCTTGTATAAATATAAATACAGTCACAGTTATACGTCAGCCTAACACTCTCTTTGGACATTATCATTAAACCAGACAAAACACGACATAATCATTTTAATTCATGATCGATTTCTCCTGTATAAGGGTGAGTTGAATCATAATTTCATTAAAAAATATATATATTTTTTCGACAGACGTGTAAGTTCTGACTGATAAATGGGGCTGATTTAAACAGCTCTGACCTGCCAAATTTGGTGAAAACTGTAGCATAAAAATGTTGATTATCAACATTACTACAAATATTATATTTTTGTCTAAGTGGTCCTGCAGCTTTAACATTTCCTGTTATTGAATTGTGAAGCAGGCAATGTGTGAGCTTCTACGGCCGTATATAAGCATCATGTGCTTATTTACAAACTTATCTAACAAGAAGATGACCATTTATTGGTATAACATTGTTTATGCTGCTTAGAAATTGTCCTTTCCACACCCAAGGCAGGGGTGCTCCATTCCAATCCATAAGCACTCTTCTCCCCCCCCCCCACCCCCAAACAGGTCAGGTTTTCAGGATATCCCAGCGTCAGCACAGGTGACTGAATCAGAGGCCCAGACTGAGCCTCTGATTGAGCCACCTGTGCTGAAGCAGGGGCTTATTGAGCCACCTGTGATGAAGCAGGGACTGATTGAGCCACCTGTGCTGAAGCAGGGACTGATTGAGCCACCTGTGCTGAAGCAGGGACTGATTGAGCCGCCTGTGCTGAAGCAGAGACTGATTGAGCCACCTGTGCTGAAGCAGGGACTGATTGAGCTGCCTGTGCTGAAGCAGGGACTGATTGAGCCACCTTTGCTGAAGCTGGGATAACCTGAAAACCTGACCTGTGGGAGGGGGCATGAGGACTGGAGTTGAGCAGCCCTGACCCAAGAAACGTAACCGATTTCAGATGACTATAAGAAAACTAATAAGCGAGCCGGTGATTTACTTGCTTGGGTATCACAGACCAGTCTTTCACACCGCTTCCAATTTAAATAAGCAGTTTAAGTTGTTTTTTTTTTTACTTACCTGAACTGGGGGAGGGAAGGTTCCTTCAGAGCTAATTTATGGTCCCCTGACATCTGGGTTTTGTCCATCGGGCCAAATAATAGCCCAGTGGGCCCAAAATGGGGTTTATCAATGGGGCAGGCCTTATGAATCAAGTCTTTGCCCAACTTCTATCTCACCTTGTCCTAGTTACAGAGCCAATAAAGAGAAGGATGAAGGGGGGGAAAAGGTCTAAGGCGAGAGAGAGTAGTAGAGGTGAAAGGGGTGGAAAGGTCACAGTTTTGGGCAGAGCGGAGGAGACGGGCAGGGGCATAACGAGAGATCAAAGCTGATATGTAGGGAGGAGCAGATGAGTGGAGAGCCTTAAAGTTAAGGAGGAGAACTTTGTAGGTAATCTGAAATTTGATGGCAAGCCAGGAGAGGGATTTAAGGAGGAGATGAGCAGAGTTTGTTTTGTGAGAAATTTGAAATTATTCTATCAGCAGAGTTTGTGATAGATTGCAAAGGATAAAGTTGTGAGGCAGGGAGGCCTGTTAATAGTATGTTACAATAATCCAGACGGGAGAGGATAAATGCAGTAGATTGAGAGAGCAAATGGCGATATTACGGAGAAGGAAGTGACAAATTGTCGTGAATGGAGAAGGAAAGGGAGGAGTCAAATGTCACTCCTAGTCAAAGTGGTTTGGTGACAGGATGGATGGCAGTACCATTCACTGTGATGAAAAGGGGGATATTAGGCCAGGTTTAGGGGAAATATAAAGAGCTCAGTTCTAGACTTAAGTTTAAGGTGGCGTAGTGCCATCCACAAGGATATAGCCATGAGAGAATCAGAGACAAGGGACTGGATTGCAGGTGTGAGGGTAGAGGCAGTGGCGGATTTCCCATTAGGCCCAATAGGTCCGGGCCTAAGGTGGCAAAACGTGGGGGCAGCATGCACGATCAGCACTTGCTGTCTGTGTGTGATAGGTGCTTGCCGCTCGTGCGCATATATGATCGGTGCATGCGCGGCCAACGTGACATCACACTGCGTCGCGTTGCCATGGCAATGGGAAGGCGAGGCGTTGGAGGACAAGGGCGGCACCAGGTAAGTGCCTGTGGGCGTCATATTTTTTTTAATCCGACACTGGGTAGGGGTAGATAGATATATCTGTGTATCATCTGCATAGAGATTATACCTAACGCCAAAAGAGTTGATGAGGAGAGAGAGACAGAGAGAGAGAGAGAGAGAGAGAGAGAGAGATCCCAAAACAGAGCCCTAAGGTCAGACCAACAGACAGATCAACATGAGAAAAAGACATATTAGCAACAAAGACTGAAAATGTGCGATGGGGGCGGTATGATGAGAACCAGGATAGAGCTTAGTTGTGGATACCAAGAGAGTTTAGAATATGAAGGAGAAGAGAGTGATAAACAGTATTGAAGGCAGCAGAGTGATCAAGTAGGATACGTAGGGGAAAATTACCATGGGATTTTGCAACCAGATTGTAAAGACTCCAGGACGGCATGGGAATTAAGAAAGTTGATCATACAGGAGAACATGAGATGCTCTAGCAATTTGGAGGCAAAAGGCAGGAGGGATTTTTGAGAATAGGTGTCACCACTGCATGCTTCAAGGAGGAGGTGAACGTGCCAGAGGACAGGGAGGAATTGAAGATGTGGGTGTGAGGGGATGGGATTGAGAGAGCATGGGATAGAGCGAGAAGACAACATCAGTTTAGAATCTTCCAACTCTAACAAGAGAAAGCGTCCAGAGTGGCAAATGGAGGTTTAGGTAGAAGCAGAGAGGAAGGGGAAGGGACAGAAGGAATCTCATTGTGAATAGCATCAACTTTGCCTTTAAAGTGGTCGGCAAAGGCTTGAGGAGAAATGAAGGAAGGATGGGAAGTCGGAGGAGGGACTCAAATACAGAGAAAAGATGGCGTGGATTGGATTTGAGAGTGTTGATGAACGAGGAGTAGTAGTGTTGTTTTTCCTTAGAGAGAGCAGAGTTAAAACAGGAGAGGAAAAATGTATAGGGCGTTCAGAGGAGCGAGTGCCAAGGAAGCGTATTCATGGATTTGGCCAAGGCCGTGGGTAAGACGGAATGATGTGCCAGAGCCGAGAAGAGACATATAGATTAAAACATTATCCTGACAAAGAGCTGACAGGAGGTGAGAAGAAGTTTGATTCTTTAAAGTAAAGGATTCTACTTTGTACACTGAAGCATATATTATTAATTCTAACTAAATAACAAACCATTAAAACAGAATAAATCTGGTTTTAAGAGCTGAAGGAATGTGGAGAATATT
Organism: Ascaphus truei; assembly: GCF_040206685.1. Taxonomy (NCBI): domain Eukaryota; kingdom Metazoa; phylum Chordata; class Amphibia; order Anura; family Ascaphidae; genus Ascaphus; species Ascaphus truei. The sequence continues at coordinate 56,422,563 of NC_134486.1, read as the reverse complement.
GCTCAGCAATTTATTCATCCTATACTGGACCAAAGTCAACAACCAGCATGTTTAATAGATTATATGTAGGTGATTGGCACATTTATTATAATTGTCAGTGCAATATTTACCTTTGATAAAGTCATATTTTAACTGAGAGTTGTTCGTTTTTCTTCTGTTTTCATTTTTAAAGTGGAAGATACCAGCAGTTTCCTACACTACCAGTTATATAAGACTTTTTGGTATCATTCATTCCAAACAAGACTGTGGATTGATTATATCTAATATATAGTCATATGATGATTGTTGCTGCTATATTCACATACCGGCTCTAGATTCCACAGACATATAACTCCTTATGCATTTTATATGCGTTACCTTTTATTACCATTATTCTCCCTTCTCACACTCCTGCATGGATTCAAGTGTTATTCATAACCTCTCTCTTCCTAAAGTGTATCATATTTCCGTGTCTATACACATGTATAATGTGGTGTAATACAGGGGCTGTAATGTACCAATATATAGTTATTTTCTTTGTTCTTCGTAAAAATCCAGAAGCAAAAGCTGATTAAACCATATTCATAGCCAAATTACCTCTTTGGCAACTTGACAATAAAACGTACAGTGTTTATTGCTAAGTCAATGAGCGTTGCATCTGCGTCAATAAAAATTGTGCTCCCACCGCAGAGTTGTTCAACCAATCACAGTAAAAATCGCCAGAAAAGATGCTAGCGCCGGAGGTTGTCTGTCTCTGTCTTCCCGCAGGGCATGGTGGACAGCTGTCCGCATTACGGTGTCCGTTTACTCCGTTAAACACGTGTAAATGTATTAAAAATCTCTTAATGTGAAAAAATACAACAAAAATAAAATCATGGTAAAATCTTCAAATACCCATAAAATTCGATAAATATCCTGTAATCCATTTTGTACCCCCAAAATCGGCATAAACTGAAAAAATCCGGGTAAAGCGGCTGCCTTGGTGTAATACAGGCATACCCCGGTTTAAGGACACTCACTTTAAGTACACTCGCGAGTAAGGACATATCGTCCAATAGGCAAACGCAGCTCACGCATGCGCCTGTCAGCACGTCCTGAACAGCAGTACCGGCTCCCCACCTGTGCCAAAGCTGTGCGCAAGCGGGGAGACTATAGAGCCTGTTACACATGCGTTATTTACATCAGTTATGCACGTATATGACGATTGCAGTACAGTACATGCATCGATAAGTGGGGGAAAGGTAGTGCTTCACTTTAAGTACATTTTCGCTTTACATACATGCTCCGGTCCCATTGCGTACGTTAATGCGGGGTATGCCTGTATATTACTCAGCAGCGCAATAATTCCCCCCCCCCCCTCCCCCTTCTTGATGACATCATTAGCTAAACAGTAAAAAGTGAAAAACAGCTGAAAATCAACATTTCATAGGACCCGTTATAAAGAAATGATCTTTTATCTCTCTCCCAGATACGTCACGGTTTATTTTCTTATTTCTGAGTCTTTAACTCAAAATGTTTAACTGAACATCGAGGATGTGAATGTTGTAGTTTTAAAGGGAGCCTACGATATATTTCTATTCCATCACTGAACTAAAACATAGCCCAGGGAGAGCCAATTTTTAATTATTTCCCTCTGCCACTACAAGCATCTGACTTTTGAGTCTTGGATCAAAGTCTTTTCTTTTTCCAAAAAGCACATGTGACGTCAACCCTTTCAGTGCTGGAAAAAGGGCCTGGAACATATTATGCACAGAATGCTGAAGCTTAAACTGTCTTACATTGTATATTATAATCTTTGCGTTATTTTGTCTTCTCCTTTGTAATAATCTATAGTAATGTTGAATTTAAATACCATGGTCCTCCCCCCCCCACCATATTTAAGCATAAGGTATATTAAGATGATACACTTATTATAACTGTTACATCCATAATAAAATGCTTCAATACATGACAGTCATCAATAAAAGGGATGATTGGCCACTGCTGTAGATTAAACAAAAAGAGCTTGTTTTTCCTGTTTTCCTCAGTATTTTTTGGCATGCGTTTCAAAAGCAGTAATTTTCTCCTTCATTTCTGAATCCTTGCTGTTTTTCCACTGTCACATGCTCTTCAAAGGCACAAGACGACTATGCAGAAAATGCTCTATGATATGCAGTCCAAAGATGTTTTCTTTATATGTTAAGAACATTTGCATGTCATTACCCAGAATCCCTGGCTGCAGTGGCAGCATTGTATGCTAAGAGATAATGGGGAAAGGCAGGGTTGGAGACCTGTCTGTGACATGCAAATGCATCACAAATGCAAATACATTAAGTGCAAAGTTATGGCCTCAAATCTGTTTTCTGCTGAAAAATAAACCCCCCAGGGGCTTAACTAATATACCACACCTCACTTTGAAATGAGAATTGACCGGTGCACAATGTTGTCTGTTTTACATGTGGCTCGTCTTGCTTCCAATAGTATAGTGTTGTTTGCGGCTGCTGAACCTAGAGTGGCTGCAGGGAAGCAGAGGTGGGCATGGTCGCTGCATCAGCATCGTTAGATAACATTCCTGTGGTGTTAGGGGTGTCCCTGTGTGACATCAAGGTGCAGTCGTATGGTTTCAGTGGGTGTTCCCACACAGACCTCTGAGGAAGGAGTTATAAAAAGGCTCAAGTGGTCAGCCACAGAAAAGTGACAGCCAAAAAGAAGAGAGTGACGAGCAGCAATGATATGCTTATAGAGTTATGTATACATAGATTAAATATAAACAACATCTTGGCTTATAGCTTTTGATGCACAAATGGAATCTGGTTGTAGTATATGCAGAAATGTAGTAAGTCGGAGCAGTGGATTAGTGCACCAGTAATGTGCAAAACAGTATTTTTTCAAACATTTTTTACCTTTGCTGTTTCTTTTTAGCACATCCCTTTTAGAGACCTCTGCTGTGTTTAACGCTGTGCCTTTTAATGTTTTGTGGCTTTTTTAAATGATTGGATTCAGTCCAGATAGTGCGTTGTTTTCAGTTTAACAAAGAAATGGTCATCTTTTGTCTATTGGGCTTTTGGAAAAGTGCAAAAGCACAAATGAAGTGAACAGCGCCGTATACTGTACACTGTAATGGAAAAGCACACACTGCACTTATGTCAATTGTACTACACAGTTTTCAGAACTTGTCATTGGTAGAGTTTGACCCCCAAAAAACAATATCTATAATTGTTTCATAACTTTGCTTTATGTGTTACTATGGAACAAGAGCTTTGTTTTCTGTTTCACTATATGTTAACCCAGAGGTCTCTAACGCGTCGATAGTGAGTGACCAGTATCTTGCTGGCTTCCACTGAGTAGCTCGCCCCTAAGCAGTGCCGCCAGGGCTCTGTTGGCGGCAGGGGCCCGGCCGGCGCTTGATGTTGGCCCCCAAAAAAACAAATGAATATGATTTCTGAATACACAATGATATAGACTGAATTCTTGGTTTAGCCTACACATTCTATGCAACAGAGACCAAATGTATTTTCTAAAGTAATACATAATGTTCAGGACACACTCCAACAAAAAAAACAAAAAAAACCACACTGGAATATACATTATTGAAAGTATTATACACATCCAACTTTGTAAATCTTCTTCTGTATAGAGAAGCTACAGGTGCCACAATATCCATAATAATCAGATCCTATAAAAATACAAATAGAGTAACAAACAAAGAGTAGCGATGTCTAGTGGTCCTTACTGCCATTTAATGGGCAAAAGGGACAAGCATGACCCAGGCATTTTTTCTATAAGTAGTTCTTGACGCTACAGATGCTCGTATATACTACATATTATTAAAGACGACAGCGTATTTCTTTTTCAAGGTTTTCTTTCATACTTTAAAGGCACACTTTCATGTTTGATACTTGCAGCAAGGATTGCAGCCCAGACGTGGCAGCATAACTGACAGGAATAAAATGATGCTACGTTGCATAGATGTTTCTTGCAACTAATGATAGAAATGAATGAGATTTAAGTCCCAAGAGGCGAGACTCGATGACATGTGAGACTTGGCAGGCCTGAAGTTGGTGAATAACCAGATGTTTAAAAAGTTTCTCTTCTTAAGGAGGCGAGATACAGGCCGATTAGTGAACTCTGCTCACGGCTGCAAATATAAAGTGCGTTTTGTATCTATTTACAGCAGCAGTCTGTGTTGATCGCCAGTTTTGCAAGTTATATTTTGCTTACTTTAAAAAATATTCTTAACTTATCCACTGCCGTTTTTATTTGTAAAATCCGATGCTCTGTTCCGGAGATATAAGCGTTTGAAATATTATGTGTCCTAGAGGTTAAAATAAAGCTCTCCCCAGAGCCATTGCCGTTGAATGGTTTACCCCGGTAACCACAGAAGCCAGAACTGAAGTCGTCTTTTTGAACACTAGAATTTTTTTTTTAGAGAGTAGGACAGCGGTGCGCAAACTGGGGGGGGGAGGAGGGGGAGAATTTCTAGGGGGGGCGTGGGCGGTTACAGAGGCCCTGCGCTCTTCCCCACAGTATTTAAATTAAATGCCGGGGGAGGCGTGAGGCCTCTGTAACGCACTTACCTGCTGCCCCCAGGAAGCTCAAGTTTATGCACCGCTGGAGTAAGTCATGCTCAGGCGCAAGATACCAAAATGGAATTAGCTAAATTGCTATATGTACCTTCGGTTCTTGCTGCATCATTATGTATTTTTTATCATTTTGCAAATAAAACCTGAGCTTTAATTTAGTTGTTTTCACAACGTTTCTTAAATGTGCAATAACAGCATTTAATATATATACATGTTTATGGAGACAGCCTTCCAACAAGTCCCTTTCTATCTTCTCTCCTGTCGGTGGCCCTCCACGTACGGTATATCTGCTTATCCAGTATAAGCAATTCGTGTTTGCAACAGTTTTGCAGTTGACTGGTTTTGCATTAATACACATTATGCAGGTGCTGAATAAATAGACGAGTATTTGAATGAGGCATTGCATCTCTATTGTTTTTGTTGGACACCCCTCCCCCCACCCTCCTTTTCCCTTGCCCTTCCTCCAAAGCCTCCTTAATTATTGCCTTATCTCTGTTGACTGGCAGCAATGACAGAGCAATGACAGAGTAATGACAGGAGGTGGTGCACAGTTACTTGAGATGAGGAGAAGAAGACATTACCATCGATCTGTCTGTCCTGATCCTACAGCAAGCAACTGAACTTTTTCAGATACGAACCAACACATTAAAAATGAAAACGCTGGTACGAAAATGAATGATTTGATTGTAAACTATTTATTTGGAACTCAGACACTGAGTTAAAAGTGAATGTACATCAGTGCTAACTGTGGCTAATCTTCCCTGAGGCAGCCTACAGTAACCAAACGTTGTTTTGTTTTTTTAGCTTTGTCTCTTTTAGGCGCCATTCCTTTTAAATCGGAGACCCTCTGTCAGCTTAAATGCTGTATCAGGCTGAGCAAGCCACAGCCTGCAATACTCTTCCACTGGCTGCTTGTAAAACTCCTCTCTCCCAGTGTCACATATCAACCAGATGTTACTGATGTCATCAATCTGAGCCATTACAATAAGTGGGCATACCTGTCCTCATACAAGGCATGTAGCAGCATGTATAATATCTGCTATTAGCACTGAGCTAGCCACATTAGGGTGTGTTTCTTAGTAAATCTGGTGATGTCTCATAGCCTTGCAGATATTAATTCTCTTTCTACTGTACCTGGCAGAATTTTTGTCCAATCTTTATTAGGTTTATAAAAACATGTGATTTAATTTAAGCTGTAATTGCTGGACGTACACTAAACAGTAAAAAAGGTCTCCTTTTCCTATGGTATGTATTTTTTTTTAAACTGAAACTGTATTACAGTTTTATTAAACATGTATAACAGAGCGGGAAGAGAGCAAATCTGATTAAACATTTGAACATTTCCTTGTTTAACAAGCACTTTGCGAGTTTGCACAATCTTTATTTAATGTCTTTTTGGTGTCAGTCCTCCACGCTCTGTTCTTTGTTTGCAAAGTAATTATGAAGACATCATTAGTAAAAACAGATACACATTTAGTTTATACCAGGGGTGCGCAAACTGGGGGGCGCTTCCATTTTTTGGGGGGCGCGCAGCGGTTGCAGAGGCCCCGCACTCTGCCCCAAGGCATTTAAATTAAATGTCAGGGAACTGCACGAGCCCTCTGCAACTCAACTTACCGAGATTCAGAGGCTCGGTGTGACGCGTCGCCATGGCAATGCGGGGTCATGTGATGTCATTTGACGCCGGCAAAAGAAGATAAGAGGGGCGCAAGCACTTGGGGGAGAAGGCAGGGGGCACAGCTCCAAACGTTTGCATACCCCTGGCTTATACAATGGCAAGAAAACGTTTGTGAACCCCAATGCTAATTATGGAAATTCCATCGTTTTTACCTGACAACTTCTTGAATCAAAACCATTCTTTTCTTAAATAACCAATTCCATGTATTTTGAAATAAAATGATGTATGAATTAGGCAACAATGAGTAATTAAGAGTCAGGGTATGTGCAAAAGTAAGTGAAACCCTGGTTTTATCAGCTAAATGAAAGGGGATAATTAGAATCAGGTTAAATAATTAGGTAGACATCCAGGGGTAGGTTTGGGGGGCCCCACCCAAAAAAAATATATATATAAAGATCAGAAACTTTGTGATTTTTGCCTTCATCATCATTGAGGTCTTCATAAAAGCAGTTATTGATGCTCATCTAGAAAGGGTTACAAATCCATTTCTAAGGATTTGAGGATCCACCAATCCACGGTCAGCCAGATAGTTTACAAATGCAGAAAGTTCAACACCACAGTCACTCTACCCAGGAGCGTCTCTCCAAGAACAAACCGGCAAATCATCCAGAAAGTCACAAAGAACCCCAGAGTAACATCCAAGGATCTGCAGGCCACTCTCACCTTGGCTAATGTGAGTGTTCACAACTCAACTATGAGAAAATGTCTGAACAAGAATGGTGTTCATGGAAGGACAGCCAGGAGGAAACTACTAGTACATAAAAAAAGAACATTGCTGCCCGTCTGAAGTTCGGCAAAGAGCACATAGATAATCCACAAGGCTTCTGGGACAATGTTCTCTGCACAGACAAGTCAAAGGTAGAACTTTTTGGCCTTAATGAGGAACGTTATGTTTGGTGAAAACTAAACAATGCGTTCAAAAAGAAGAACCTTATCCCAACTGTGAAGCATGGTGGTGGGGGTGTGAAGTTATTGATGATCAAGGGGGTGCCACCAGGTACTGAGTCTAATGGTTCACATACTTCACGCATGGATATTGAATGTTGAATAATTTATGGATAAATAAATGTTGAAAAAGTATCATGTTTGTGTCATTTGTTTGATCAGGTTGTCCTTATCTATTATTAGGACTTAGATTAAGATCGAATAACAGTTTAGGTTTGAAATCTGTGAAAATCCTAAGGGGTTCACAAACGTTTTCTTGCCACTGTATGTTTGAATCTGGTGTTTACCGAGAAATGGAGAACATACATTTGTAGCAAGGTACAAATATATAAAACAGTTTTTTGATCTACTCTGTTGGACTGCCCCTAGAACAGTAACGTTTCTTCAAAGGCTGTTTTTGGTAAAATGCAGAAAACCAAAGCACTAGTTACAGTAATTTGTACAAATAACTGAAAAACCTCAATTAAAACAAAAGAGCAGACTGTGAATAACTCTGAGCCACACAATATATCAGTCACAATAGCTTTTCCCTCCCTAATATATCTTTTTGTTGTTGTTTTGTATTGTTTTTTAGTCAATGGAGAATATATATTAGTGTATAGAGGGAAGAAAATGGAAACTTTCCTCAAAATATTGACTTAAAATCCGTGGCCTATTCTACAAAATATGAATAGTCAGGTTAAGGGCCTTAATTATACCTAAAACTGCAGAGCTGCAAAGCGATCCGGTGACATCATCGTAGTGACGTTGCCATGCTACATGTGAACATGCCAAAGAGATTTGTAGCGCTACTGCAGGGACACATGGCCAGAAAGGTTGATTGAGAATGCACTGTGATTGGCCGTGCAAATCACGTGATGCGGCCGTCGTGTGTGAATAACAAAATCTCACATCGCTTGACGAGACAAACGCTTTGCAGTACGTTGCGGCGCTTACGTCGCGCTTGGTATGTGCACTCGTATTGGTTTCTTTAATTTTGTTTTCCAGGTGATTTTTGGTATAATTACAGCCTTTGAGGCAGACTATGTGCTGCGTGTGCAGTGTCACTTCTAATCATGCTGCTTGAATGAAACACATATTCCTTGCAGAAGGTAGGTAGACAAAGACAGTGCACTGCCTAAAAAAATGGAGGAGGCTCACGGTGGCAAAAAAAAGGTTCCTTTATTGGATAAAAGGATCAAACATAACCCCTGGATATCACAGCAAACGCACACCTACGCGTTTCGGGTCCTGCGGCATTTATCAATACACCTTGATAAAGGGCGCACGGCCAAAAACGCGTAGGTGTGCGTTTGCTGTGATATCCAGGGGTTATGTTTGATCCTTTTATCCAATAAAGGAACCTTTTTTTGCCACTGTGAGCCTCCTCCATTTTTTTAGACAGTGCACTGCCTTTGTCTACCTACCTTCTACACACCTTGCCTGGTGGATTGCACGCTGCTTAGGATACCCGATGGGACTGCTCTACTGAAGAAGCCTGGAAGCAAAAAGTGAGTCTTCCTTGCACATTATTACTCTCTATCTTATAATGTATGGGACAATTTATGTACCTTTTATTGTGCTTGTCAGCACTAGGTACTAGTCCCTTAGCCCTATTAGGGTGTTTTGTGGTTGCCCACACTGAAAATATTTGAGTGGTCCTAATGGAAGAATTCATCACTTATTAAGGGGACTTGTTTTTCTTTGATGCACCGGTTACCCACACCCTGTACATATTCCTTGCAAACTCTTTGAAGCTGCTGGTCCAACTGTGTTGAGCCTCATGTTCAGTATCTTTTTGTCTTTTTATAAGCTTGGGATACTGTACCCTGGAAAATTAGATCCCTGGAATGGATTTAAATTGCCTATAAGAATGTCCATTAAAAACCACAAAAACAAAACAAAAGGAAATACTTAGAACTTCCTCCTCTATGAATTTTTCAAGAGGAAACGAAAGGAAATACATCCATTCTGCAAACTGCAGCTAGTCTGAATCCCATGTGACATCCCTACAGAATAAACTCTGAAAACTGCAGTCTTCAATCAGGTCATTTGAAAACTAAAAATAGAAGAAGTTACAAGGTATCTGATCTCAGACGCGCTATTGGAGAGGGTTCCTTACAATGCATCTCATCTCAGACGCGCTATTGGAGAGGGTTGGGGTTCCTTACAATGCATCTGATCTCAGATGCGCTATTAGAGAGGGTTGGGGTTCCTTACAATGCATCTGATCTCAGATGCGCTATTGGAGAGGGTTGGGGTTCCTAACAGTGATTCTGATCTCAGGCATGCTAAGAGAGAGGGTTGGGGTTGCAAAGAATGTCACAATATAATTATAGGGTTCCTTATCCCCAAAAAGTTTGAAAAACAGTGTTTTAAGCACAAAGCAAACATTGGGTAGGTTATGGGATAGGATTGCAACACACACATGCAATCTTCCCTGGAAAAAAAATCTTGAATAACTAGTGTCATCCAAGAGGTGAATTTATTAATTGTATCTTTAATGATTCATCTGGCCACAAATCAGAAAGTATTGACACTGTACACTGTGGTATCTACTTCATAATTCCTAGTATTGCTGTGCCTGAAGCTCACTAAGAAAATAGGTTTTGCAATTTTTGCACATTTTTGTTTTGATGTCTTTCATAACTTAGGTGTGCAGGACTGCAATATTAAATGGGCAGTTCCTCATAAGAGCAAAGTCAACTAACCAAGAGGTTAGATCTTACCGTCTGAACAACATAATATTGTAGACAAGCCAGTCCATTCAAATATATAGGAAGGAATGTATTAAAACCTCTGTTGTTTATGATACTTTTATTTTTTTTAAGTATCTTTTTTATTAGGGTGTTTACAGATACATTTAAAAATATTACATTGTAGCATATTGTATTTACATGTACATAGGTTATCGTATAATGTTACATAGTTCAATACATATTTGCGATACCCATATGATACCTTTTTGATGGAATTTTGGACTAATAAAATACTACATGGACAAAGTTCTCTCCTCATCAGGTCAGATATAATGAGTATATATTGAATGTTGGAAAAACACACACAAGAAGACCAGTGATGTGCATTCTTCCACCGTTTGGTGTTCTCATCATAAATTAAGCAGATTTGTTCTAGTCACAAATAGTGTTGGACACAGATACAATTAAGCAAGTATCTGCAATGCTTTATATAGTGACGTGGGGTGGGATGATTCTGGATAAATCAATGGTTTTCTGGGAACCAAGCCATACCAGATTTGAGGAATTAATGTAGATTGCATACATGCAGAGTACTATGTACCGACGGGTCCCGCTCGTACGGCGGGTTCGTTCCCTGGCGGATACTCAGCTGCTGAGCATGTCATGCCGAAAATTGCCGGAAAAACGGAACAAGCTAATGAATATGGGTATACATTGGGAAATGCCGTATGAGCGGAACGCCGAAAAGCGGGGCCCTACTGCAGTAATTCATAAAATGTGGCCCTTCCCTGGGAGGCTTGAAAACCATTCCCATAAAGTCTCAAATGTTGATGCCCCAACATAATGTTGAGTAGTATGAAATACAATCTCCACCTTTCTTAAGTTATTATTATTATATTTTATTTGTATAGTACAACATATTCCGCAGCGCAGTACAATGTGGAAGGACGCACAATAACTTTTGCTTTAAGCAGAATGAAAATTAGTATTATAAATGCATTTATCCATATGTACTATAATGTAGTTATAAGGCACCAATTACTGCCACAGTGTAGTAGAATGGAGGAGACATACAATAGCAGAATCTAATATACCCAATATTACCAAACAAGAAACTTAGCAGAGCAAATAGTCAACAATGTACAAGTACTTTGCAGTAGAGGTATTAAAACAGTTTGTTGCACATAAACCACATAATGTAGGTGATCCCGAAACTGCTTCTGTAAAAATTGCCTTTATTTTCTATTTTTATTCTGCCAACTAAAAACTATTGTTTACAGCGTACGTTTTCTAAAGAGTGCTATATAATCCGGGTTGCCACCACTCCGGGTACGTCTCGGAGACGGGTTTCGGTTAGATATCTCAGGGCTACGGGTTTAGATTGGGAATCTCTGGGCGAAACAGGACCGGCTGGGATGTTTGCGGGGCTCAGTGCAGGGATATGTGTGTGGCCTCGGTTCTTACCTTCTCTGGCGGCGGCATCTCCCCCTGCATGGTCCCGTCAACATGGCTCTGCGATGTAAAATGGTGTCACTTTGCCATGTCACATTGCGGCGCCATGAGGCATCACTTTTTCATGGCAACGCGGTGCCGCAGGGCATCCTGTCGACGCAGGGGGTCCTGCGACGACATTTTACGTCGTGGAGCCATGTTGATGGGACCATGCAGGAGGAGATGCCGGAGATGTTGCCACCGCTGGAGAAGGTAAGGGTTGAATATATCAATAAAAAATTAAATAAATGTAAAAGAAAATGGAATTGAATTGCAAAAATTCTCCGGGTTAGCTATCAACAGAAGGTGGCAACCCTGTATATAATACAGCTCTAATCTTAAACTGAAAGTCAGCCTTACGGTAAAATAAATATCTTAAAGGGTATATTCTGTGATATTTGTTATTAGGCTTTCATTGATGAGTTTTCAAAGCTGCTAAGAAGTTTTCCTGACTGCCAACAATCAGTGGGAAAAACAAAAGCTCCTACATGCTCAAATCAACAGCATTGGTCTCTACAAGGATGAGTGACACAAGTGCTGATAAACACAAAACAGATGTGATGACAATGATGTGCAATTGGCAATAAATAATCACAAGGAAGTCCTTAGAACTGAGGTCCATATAGAGTTGGGTGGCAGTAGTGGTAGAGGTGGAGAGATGGGGGATCTTCCGTGGGATATGAGTGTTCTGAAGGTAGTGAGGTGTCTTGTGCTTCTCTTGCAGGAGGTGATCCTGGCACCAGCAGTAGTAGTGATTGAACTAGGACAAGAACGCAGACAAGAGAACCTCCAATGGTGTAGTATATTAAAAACTATTTATTAGACAAGTGGTTAAAAAGGTAATGCCCCCACAAATTTGAGCTTTCAATAAAGCGTCTGCAAGGCTGCTCGAATACCTCCAGGACTGCAGAAGTTTTCGAGCAGCCTTGCAAACGCTTTGTTTAAAGCTCAAATTTGAGAGGGCATTACCTTTTTAACCACTTGTCCAATAAATAGTTTTTGTATACTACACCATTGGAGGTTCTCTTGTCTGCGTTCTTGTCCTAGATCAATAATCAGTGGGGTAGCAACTGGGGATTTTTATCTCAACACTCAGAGGATGTCCCATACGGTCTAGGATGACTTGCGGCCGCCAACTCACCGAAGCCACCTGCCACCACCGATCAGCCGCCAAAGGCAGCTCGCAGCTGGCCATCTCTCACCCATTAACCCTTTACCCTGAAACCCTAACCCCTAATGCTAACGCTAACCTACAACCAAAAAAACTTAACCCCTTGCCCTGAAACCCCTAAACTTAACCCCTTACCCTAAATCCCCCTAAACCTTAACCCTCTACCCTAACCTGTTAACCCCTTACCCTGAAACTCTAACCATAACTGCTAATGCTAAACTTAACTCTTTACCCTAACCCATTAACCCCTTACCCTGAAACTCTAACCATAACTCCTAATGCTAAACTTAACTCCTTACCCTAACCCATTAACCCCTTACCCTGAAACTGTAACCATGACCCCCAATACTAATCTTCCCCATAAAAACCTTAAACTTTTACCCTAAAGCCCCTAACCTTAACTCCTTACCATAAAACCCATCATTGGAGCCCTTACCCTAAAATCCCTAACCCCTTAACCTTACCCTAAAACCCCATAAAGTTAACACCTTAAAAACTTATCTTAGCATAGAGACGGCCGGCAGCAGGCTGCCTGCGGCGGCTGATCGTTGGTGGTGAGTTGACTGCGGCAAGTTGTCCCATTTCATTAAAAAAAAATAAAGGCCTCTGGAGTGTAGCAGCAGAGAGCAGAGAAAGACATGGAGCAGGTAGGATGGTGGTAACGCACGCAGAATACTCATTAAGCATATTCAAAAATGATGAAACACAATGGTAGAGACGTTACATGACTGCAAGCTCTCTCTGTAGTGTAACCCTTATTCCTGTTGTTGTGTGGTATTACACCTTTACAAACTAAACTGTGAGGCATGGAAAGTCAGTATGAGGGTTAATTAACTGCGTGTCGTAAATTAGTGAGGGAGAGAGGGAGAGAGCGAGAGGCGAGGGCGAGAGGGGGAGACAGGGGGTTGGGGATGGGGAGTAAGTGCATTTGGAGGAAGAGTGTTGGAGTGATTACTGTTTTCGATGTTGAATTATTGCTTGAAAATTGGGAAAGGGAGCCTGGCAAGCACTTAAGGGACTGCAGTTCCTGACACAGGAGGAGCAATTCATAAAAAAAAAAAAAACCTGTTAGGCGTGAGAGAACAGTGCACAGATGGGAGGAAAATGAGACTTCTTTCAGAAGAGAGCAAGAGATTACAGTTGAGATGTAGGGAGGGGTCGAGGAGTAAAATACAGAATATGTTGCAGATGCCAACAAAAAAAGCAGTCTTCCAGGAAATGTCAACATTTGGCTGAAGAGCAGGTAAGAAACTGTACACCCCAGCATGCTCGACATTGCAGATAGGAGAACTATGGAACGGATACAGGAATATTATATGGACACATTTTGCTACATTATAATATCACACTGTTATTGGTGAAAATAACATTTTTATTGTGGAGCACAAATTGGTACAATTTCGGGCCTTCAATTGGTAAAGGCCTGTAGATAATATTATTCATGCAATAAAGATTGAGACATAATATGTATTATGTGTTAACATGCTAAAGTGAACATTTTTAGGCACACGTAGAACATTTTTTATTGAAGTCATTTAAATAAAAATATGAAAAAGTAGAAAATTACAAAATTTACAAATCTTAACCCATGTCCCGGCATTAGAGGCAGGTCACACACAATTTTATGTAGCTATGAGAAATTACTTGTAGCATTTTTTTTAAACTCTGAATTACATTTTGAATGTATTATAATGTAACAAGCCTTTTTTTGTTTCTATAGCAACCATTTACAAAGTCAACACTCCTCTGCAGCCATTTAGTGAACCCCGAGCCGAATCTTCGCTGATCGATCACGGGAGAACCGATCGATCGGCAACTTAGCAAATTACTTATTGTGTGGATTGTGTCGATGCACATATTAAAGGGGGGGGGGGGAAATGGCAAGCTTGGACGGCTGCTTTAACGTCATCGATATATTAAAAAGGAGAAGGAGATTACTATTCCAGTGATGTAATTTGTGAAACAGGAAGTTCTGTGTATCATAGACATTAATGTAATTTAACAGTGCTTTGAACACTCCCCACATTACTGAAAGATAGAAGGAAGTTAGCATATCCAGGAAACTGTTGGCATGTCTCCCATATGTCCTCAACCCTGCTACACTCACCCCATTGTCAAGTCAATGTCATACCGCGCTTAATCTGCACAGTGATACTGGGTAGTAACATGAAAGTAAGAACCTAGTGGATGTGCCAACAATGTCATTACATTATGTAGCATGTAATCGGATACCTCTAACACTAGGAGAATATATCATTACTAAAAAAGAAAGAGGAAATCATATTAAAATCCTCCTGCTTTTCCCAAATGGCCCCTCTCACAGCGGAGTCCTAGGTTACATCACAGGAAGTGGCAGTTGTCCAGCAGAGAGATGCAGAACAGTAAAACGGGTGCAGAGAAACCATGACTGGTATTATTTGGTGTGATTGAACTTAAACATTATGTAGATATGTATCCCGTTCTTGATATTTTAAATACACATAGTGATTGCCAACTTACAGTAGGCACTTTCACTTGTGTGTTGGTTCCAAATAAGTTTTGCTTATTGGTTTTGAACGTGATTTTGGTTCTAAAATGATAATTTTTTTGGGTGGGACTTGGGTTTTGCCAAAACTCATTTTGTTCGGTTTGGTTTGTCATCACGTTCTGGGAAAACCTCCCACAAACTAAGCAGGAAAATGCTAAAATTGCATATTAAGGCAAGAAAATACTATCTGTATGAGCACCGACAGCATAAAACACACTGACAAGGAATGAGTACTCCCACAAATGACTGCCTTATAAATAGTACAGTATATCCCAGCACAGTCATTAAGACACTTTGCGATGTCATTAGAAACACATAATTTTAGACGTTGGATATTGTCATTTTGACACCTTCACTCGATTGGTCTGCAACGTGAAGAAAATCTAGGTTATGCTATTGATACAAATGTAAGAAAAGCCCCTTTTTTGTTCAAATTTGGGACATATGTAGGTAGATAAACAAGTGACCAGATTTGTTTGAATAACAGCACGTGGCAATGTAAAGGGCCTTCTTTACAATGCTTAGCTGAAGGTTTTACAGTCTGTGCGAAATTCTGTACAGTAAAGCAGTGATTCCCAGCAGGGGGTCCGTGAGGTGTTCCCACGGGGTTCGCCAAAAGAAAACCTGTAATGCGGATCACAGGCAGTACAGTGGGTTCCTAAACCGGTGTGTGAACTATGCACTTATTAAGGACCCAAACTGCACTGTAGCGTGGACGGCATGGCTGTCAATTGCAGCAGGGGCTTCAAAAGTCACTCCGTACAATGCTATGCATTTGCAACGGCAAGGCATTGTGGGGCGTGACTTTGGAAGCTCCCACAGTTATTGACAGCTACAGTATATGCTGTCTGCACACAGTGAGGTGCAGTTTGGGGCTGTAGTAAGTGTGTTCCACCCATGGACTCAGAACACTATACTGCATGGGATAGGTCAAACAGCTTTGTTAGCAATAGTCTGATGAGTAGGCAATAACTATTGTCAATTAGAGGTGTGCGGAACAAATATTTTTTAGATGTGCACAGTTTCATTTTCAACTTGTATCATAGAAAATGAGAAACTTACAGCAGATAAGATCCCATTGGCCGACCTACTCTGCCCATCTTCCAGTCTGTTTGTGAGCCTCCTGCTTTGATTCAAAGCTGCAAACAATTACGTATTTAGTAAATTATTGCAAAATGCAGTGGTCGTAAATTGTCTGTAAATAATGATTCTATTAAGTTCAGCGTTGCTTACCTACTGCTCAGAGAACCACAGCCACACTACATTTTAAAGATAACCAAATCATTAGTACACATGTATCTATTTAGCTTCTATAGAAATGCTTAATTGGTTGGTTATTCCAACAACGTGGCCCATCTGGGGTCTCCCCTGAGCTAAGGCTTGAGAAACACTGTTTTTTGTGCACTGTCCCTCTGTGAATAATTTGTTTAAAATAAATTAAATAAAAAATCTTGCATTCCTGGCTTGATGTCATGTTCCAATGGCAGCCTATGGATGCCAGAATGTCTGACCAATAATCCAATGTGCACTTTTAAATATATTCCTATGTCACTGTCGAAAGATAGTCATCTAAATACAAAGGACAGTGTAAGTCAATGTGATCCACATTAACCCTTTGGGTGGCCAAAGATGTCGCTACTACGTCATGGGGTCTGACACTCCACGGGCCTCAGGAAGCGCCAGTTACGCCGTACACTACTTGCTCGTTGTAGGAGCGCAGAACGCGGTCATCACTGCTGGAGGGGCTGTGGCAATCTGGTGCCCAGGCCCCCCTGGCCCTCAAAGGTTAAGATCGGGAGGAATAACATAAACGAGGTTGAACAGGTAAAGGTAAAGCAAGACAAGGAATAATCACAAGTGTGCAATGGTAAATCAAATACACAAATGCCAGAGTGAATAAGCAATCTGCCAAAGTAAACAGGGAACACAATATGTGTGAACAATCTTCAGCTTGACTGAAGCAGACGGTGACCGATATTGTTTTATAACCATAATAAATACAGAAGTGCAGGTACGTGGAATGAATCCTTTGTGGTCACAAGGTCCTCACGAACCCTGTCTCGTTGTTCAGTTTGATCCTTTTACTCATATAGGTTATAATTAAAGAATAGTCATAGGAAAAGACCATTATAGATGCACTATGCAAGTAGTTACAACACTGAACCTGAAAAGTAAAAAATAAAAATGAAGCAACAGCAAAATCACAAAGATCGTCTTCATGAGATGTAACTTGCTTTTTTCTCCTTTAGTTCTGAATATCATTGGTGTTTCAGTGTAAACAAATATACTAGATATGTTGAAGGTATATCCAATAATACTTTAATAATTAGCCAATAAAAATACCACTTGTGAGCACATTCACATGTCTCAGACAGGTCCACAAACCTGTCTTTCACAATTAACTCTGAGCATACACTGCTTCCAACTGCAGCCAGGGATTCTGGGTATTGATATGCAAATGAGAACTCGTGGTGTCTCATTGGATGTTTCTTATCCATTTTAACAAGGACCCCTATACATAAGTTTATGTCGGCCGTAGTACACAGCTTTTCAGCACAGCCTGGGTTAAAGAAGTGCATAGCCAGTAACCCTGCTCACAGACAGCTGTTTCTACCTTTAGGGTCTCCTCAGTGGGATGATGGTTATACTGGCTTTGCAACGTGAAGTTAATAGTGGCTACAAAATAGACAAGTTATGTCAGTTACAGTAAGTTATGTGCAACAAAAACCCTTCACCGTACAGTGTAATAAAAATACCACTTAAGAGCACATTATTTAATAATAACAAGACACTAACTTTTCTGTGTGCCATCATATTTAACATAGATGTTGATGTAAACTTTATTGTTTCTTTGATTTGTGTTTAAAGATACAACTTCAATAAAAGTTTGAACAAAAAAAGTGACAAACATATTTGAATTGGAATCCAGTTATTTACTGTAAGCACTTCTGTTTCTACTATATATAAAGGTTGCATGATGTTCTGAGCTGTATTCACATGAATCACAGCGTCCCTGACATGGAGAATTGACTTCCCAGCATATTGAATTGGGCTTTTAGAGAATTGTTCACAAAATAGCTGTAGCCAAGTGTTTGTTAACTTCAATTCACTGGAAAGACAATTCAACGGGGCGCGAGCTCCCGCTGTTTTTATAAATGAGGCCCTATAGCTATTTATCAGTGGACGTAGGATTACTAGTGGGGTTATTGTGTTATCTGCACTTGGCTGGAATTTCTCATTAAAAGAGATTCCCTTTCTGGTCAAGTGTATGGTTCTATCCGCTATACTTTACCGATTCTCTTCACAAATAAGAGGCCTGTGAAATGATGAAAGCTTTGCATACACGAAGAAGAGATCTGTGGAGCTCTGACAGCTCTGTGCACAAGAAGAGAGAGAGATATGCGAGGTTATGAAAGAACACTCATTTTGGCTCAGTAACAGATACCCAAAGCTTCAACAAAGGTGCCTTTTGTGGCCAAGAACCGAGATTAATTACACTGGATATCACATGCCTTGGCCTTAAATACATACTAGTATGTGATTGGGAGGTCCTCATCATGGTATCCTGTTACACCTACCTTTCAATAGGCTTTGGCATATTTTCAGTTCTACAGATTCATGACCAAGCAAACCAATTGGGTCCTTCTCCACGTGCTGGCATCCAGGACCGATATAAAGGCACAACCTTTATGGCAAGTGGACCTACAAACGTTTGGTTGCCTAGCAAGGGATATACGTATAAAATAAAATTAAAAAAACACAAGTAACAGTTGCAGCTTCAAGGTGATCAGAAACAGATCCCCTGTTGCCAGGAACAGATGGTCTGCTCATTCGAGTGGACATGCAGGCTCCCCTTGCGTGGAGCGGCAAGGCTGGAAAGATAACACAATCATTCCATAATTCAATCTAATCACACTGAAAGCTGCAAACTCCTCCAGTAACAAAGCAAATCAAACCGCTCCTAAAAATATCCAAGGAAACGATTACTACTACAATAAGCGTTCACCAAACTCTAAGAATAAGAGCATGTATGAGAACCATTGAAACACAGCTATACCGGCACGCTAATTAATGTGTTACAGCAAGGACACATTTCTTTTTTTTGTTTGTTTACAGTATGTTTTATTTCATTTTGCTTCTTGGAATATTCTGTCACTGTATCCTTGGTGAAGTCATTATGACGGGCAGAAGGAGAGGCTCAGTTTGTAAAGACGCTGAAATAAATGGCGCTGAGTTTGAAGCCCCTTGTGACCTTGAGCAAGTCACTGTCTCCCTGTGCCTCAGGCACGCAAGAACCATAGATTGTAATCCGTGCAGGGGCGCTGCCTGTATAAATTCTATGTGCAATGCTACCTATCGTTTCACTTGCAGGATCAAGACCACGTGGCCTTTTGCGGCCACGTGCCCAGTGACACGAATGTAAGTGGATCGCCCTCCACTTCTATTCCGATCACTTTCAGCACTAGAAAATTAGCAAAAATCGTAATTGTTTGTAGAGTGCCAGGCTTGTGACGTTAAGGGCACCCCCTCGAGTTTAATATGTCATTCATTTTGTGCTGGAAGAGTGCGTTCTCTTGCTTTGTGATATGTTGCAGTCCATTATTCTTAAGCACCAAGCAGTCTGATTACAATGTCATGGAATGTAGAGGAGGAGAGGTCTTGTGGAGCAAAAACAGGATATATTTATCCTGCGTCAATGTATCAGAGGACTTTTCTGCAATGTTGTCCCATCTGCACCAGTTTGACTTGGGGACTGTCAGTAGGAGGAGTTGGGAAAGCGTTACCTGGTGCACATCTTATAATGAGATGTATCACATTCTATGCCTGTGAACCATTCTTTTTCTTCTCCCCAAAAAATCCGCCAGATCTGCAGTGGTGTAAGTGTGACCCTCAACCCCAGACGGAATAAACTATTTGATATGACAGAACGCTGGTTACACAAAATGGAGCAGTGCACTCTTTTCTCTGCGTTGATGGCTATAGCTCTTATTAGTTGGTGGGCAACATGAATTATGTGCAACTGCACCACACTTAAGGGCACCACACTTAAGGGCATATTCATTTGTACTACTTAGCAGATATCACAAATTACTATCGCTAATAGAAAGTGCACTCACGGCTTTGGGACGATCGATATTTTATCTTGTGTATACATATCTAAAGGTCTTTGAATGCATAAGCCAACATCATATATGATAAAGAAATTCCACAAGATGACCAGCCAAATCAGCGGGGCAGCCTTAATTAACCCTCTGCCCATTCGCCCTTCGTTTGCCGGAGGGGCCACGGGTTTGGAGAAGTGGTCACATGATCACTCCGTCACTGATGACAATGGGGACACGGGGATGTAGTAGTAGCTACGTTCCAGGGCATTCAAAGAGTTAAAGCAGCGGTACATGCTGATCGCAGTAATTTCGCATATATTTTTATACTTTAAAACACCTCCACTTTCAGGGGGTGTTTTTATTTTTTAAATCCGATGCTTTGCGCTGGAAGTACGAGAGTTCAAATATTCTGCGGCAGATTCACCAAGTGACCGCACAGGTCAGCGCACCCGATCTGGTGTTAACGCGGCCAGATCGGGTACACTAACCCATACCAGCCCTTGCTGAGTCTGTTGAATGTAGAATATAGGGAGCGCAGAATCATGTGAAAGACAAAATATGCATATGTGCAATATTGTAGTGATGACTTAGTCTTTGCATAAATAAAATACTAGGACAAGAGATCAATGCCACTACTCACATGGCCTAGATTATGTGCGGACCTGTAAAGGTATCTTTAGAAGAGTACCCCTCTTGTCTCACGGTCACTATCAGTGGTTGATGTCTTGTCCAGGTTGAACCAGGATCAGGAACCCATCTAATGGTAGAATTTCTCCTCCGGATTGATTCACCGTACACAGAGAAAATAGTGTATAAAAATGATGTATTCACGTAAAATAAAGTACAGCACGCTGTACTTACATATAAAATAGCATCGGCGGCCAATAGTGGGGCGTAGTTACAGCGTGGACGGATCCTTCTCTCACGTGTTCCTTTACTTCCGCATCCTCAGCCAACTGCTGATAGGTCCTGGCAAACTTTCACGTCCTACGGCTGCCAACTAGCTCCCAAAAGCTCACGGACTATCTTCTTGCTGAGTCTGCCCTAAGTATCTGGGAGTTCAACATGCAGCTCTCCCCAGAGCCTAGTGCCATTTAAAGGTAACTGCAGATCCTAGAGCAGGGGTAGCCAACTCCAGTCCTCAAGGGCCACACACAGGACAGGTTTTCAGGATATCCCTGCTTCAGCACCGGTGGCTCAACCAGTGGCTCATTCAAAGCCTGTGCTGCAGCAGGGATATCCTGAAAACCTGACCTGTTGGTGGCCCTTGCAGACTGGGGTTGGCCGCTACCTGCCCATGATATTATGAAAACAATGGTTTTCAGCACTAAAAAAAATAACATAAGAAGAAAAGGCAGGGAATTCACATGGGGAAAGATACTAACTACCATTATACGAGTTAAACGTACCACATTCCTAAGAAGGAAATATGTATGTCGCAAGCAGTTTATTGGAGATTTATTTTTGTGTGTATCCTACATTGCAGAAGACCAGTTGTAATATTTTAAAACAGTATGGATGTAGTCTGCCCTGAACATTGTAAAGGGGCTTATTCCCCTGTCGCTGTTATGTCAGAAAAATGAGTGAACAGGGAAAAACTGGTTTATTGCGCCACAGAAAATCTGGGAGAAATAACCACTGAAATGCGAATCCTTCCAACCTAACAAACATTACGTATGGTGCAACATATGCGGAACTCTTGGACCGTAAACATATTTAAAAAAAATAAATAATATTTTAATTGTTACATTAGACGGCTTCCTGTTTGCATAATTTTCACTCTGTTAAATATATTAACTTGCACTATTCTGAATTCTTTTTTGAATGTGTGCAGGAAGAGTAGAAGAATTATTACATCCAAGCTGCGTACAGCGTGAATAAGACCACAATTGAAAATAATATTTGAAGGTGACAACATACCTAATCCCCCTTTTTTTCCACAGGATTGGAACCAGGGTTCCTCTGGAATTGAACCTTGCTGTTTTCTGGCCTGAGGAGAACCAGGATCCGAAGAGAAGTACCAGTGAAGATACTGGTAACACATTCTGATTTTTTTTTTTTTTTTTTACAATAAAAAGTTTTATTAATTGTAATAGTAGGTTTGTGGTATATATTCTGTCATGTGGCTGTGGACTAAAATATGTCGGAAGAACAAAACGTCCTCTGAAACAGCGTTTTTTAGAACACAGGGGAAACATATTAAAAGGGGTTCTTACACATGGAGTCTCTAGGCACTTCAAATATAAACACAATATGGATCCGAGTAGCTTGAGTGTGATAGGGATAGAGACTGTTGAGATGGGCCCCAAGGGGGGGGACCAATTCCTCAGGTTACATCCTGAATTTTATAGGGGATTTAAGTGGTCGCCCAAGAGGAAGTCACAATCGATGATGTGGCAGCTCTCTATTGGCCCACAATGTGACAGACATTTTATTTCCCCTTGAAGGCGATAAAAACTCAGGACACCCCCCCCCCCCCCCCCAATTCCCTTGCTGTAACAAAAATGGGGGTTGGGGGGGAGGAGGACTGCTACTTAAAACGGAACGGATTAACACCTTTTTTCAAATCTATTTCAAAATATTTGTTAGCATCTTCATTTTTTCTTGCCCATTTTTACGGCGAACTGTGTCTGATGTTTAATTATAAAGAAACAAATTCAGCCAAAGAAAAGTATTTTTATTTTTAAACCTTTAAACCTTTTAAAGCGGAAATCCATGCCGGACGATTTTTGGTGCAAATTGTTTTATTTTTATATATAGGATTGAAGCAGGGGGTCTCCAGGACTGAACCACATTAATTTCAGCTCCGGGGGGGGCCCCTTCCTTCTGGAGATACTTACCTCTGAATTAGGTGCCGGTGGCACAATATGTCCGCCGTTCAAAGATGTTGCGCTCTACGGACCAATAGGAAACCGACATCATCGGTGCGGCTTCCTATTGGTCCATATGACGTGGGAGCTTTAAACTTTCAAGCCCTGCTTGCTGAGTCGGAGTAGCTACTGGCACCTACTTAGGAGGTAAGTATCTCCGAAAGCAGGAGGTCCCGGAGCAGAAATTAACGGGGCTCAGCTCCAGAGACAACCTGCTTGAATTCTATACATTTAGAAGAAAAAAAACTTCAACAAAATCTTTGCCGTTATGGATTTCCCCTATCATGGGAGGAGGAGTGTCTCAGTGAGTAAACACACTGGCTGTAAACCATCATACTACGTTTGAATCAGGGGACCTGCTTCAATTCCCAGAGCTCCTTGTGACCTTAGGTAAGTCGCTGTGTCTCCCTGTGCCTCAGGCATCAAAAACATAAAATGTACACTCATCTGGGCAGGGACTGTGTCTGTAGCAATCCTATGTGCTGCGTACCGCGCACTATACTGTCATTGTGAAGCGCTTTGAGTCCCATTGGGAGAAAGGCGCTAAATGAAAAAGATTATTATTATTATAATAATGTCCCCATAGCAAACAAATGCTTTGGATTGTATATATGAGATTCACCTAGGACTGTTTGTAAACTGTTTCACAGAGATATTGGGAAGAATAATGATTAGTACAGGGGTGTGCAGTGGGGGTTGCACAAAGTGGGGGGGTGGGAGAATTTCCAGGGGGGGCGCTGCGGCTACAGAGGTCCCACGGTCTCCCCCAAGGCACTTAAATGAAGTGCCAGGGGGACCGCGCAAGGCCTCTGCAGCTTTCTCCACCTGATCTTCGGCAACGCGTCGCCATGGTAACCGGTGTCAAATGATGCCGTGGGGGTCACGTGGGGGGTGCAGGGTCAAAAGTTTGCGCAACCCTTAACATGAGGTTAAGAAAAAACATGTGTCTATCACGTTCAACCTATGCTAAAATTAAGATGACAGATGTTTATCCTATATTTGTATCTACAAGACACGTTGATAAGTTGTCTAAAAAAAAACCTGTTCTCTGCCCTGCCCCCCACCTTCCTCACACAACGTGAAACTCTCCCTTTAACCCTTTGAGGTCCCCGTGACACTGCCATCACATCATGTGGTTTGCCCTCTAGGGGCCCCGTGAAGTGGCGACTACTTCCAGGGAGATCCGCACACCTGTGGCACGTAGGGCAATACGAGAGTCCGCTCCTCCTCTTCTGTTTCCTGAACCATTGACGCTGCAATCATGTGATCGCTCGGAGGAAAGGGTATAGTTGGAAGACATCTTCCAGCTTTAAGTTCATTTAAAAAAACTATATATATATATATATTTCTAATAAATATGTTTTTTTTTTCTTTTTAAAAAGTTGAAAGACGCTTGGAAAATGATACATCCCACAGTCTTGTCCCCTAACTGGATACTCTATAAAAAATGACTTGCTTTATCCCTTCCTGAGGACAGGAATTGGCCAGCCCTGATACAGAGCACACACTATATGGAGTTACGAGTTCCAGTAGCTGTGTCGGTCCTGGAACAGTGTAGGTCTCTCTTTGACAGTTTCTTATGTGACCGCATGTTACTTTATACAACTTGCTAGTGCTACTATTATGATTTTTTCCCTTTGTCCTTTAGTAAAGGTAGATATTTTACACGCTTGAATATCTTTTTTTGATTTTAGTATTTGATTAATTGTGCCCTCTTCCCCTTCTATATTCTCTGTACCCATAAAGATTGGAAAACAAAACATTACTTAAAAAAATAAAAAAGAAATCCCTATTAGAATCCCAGTTAGGTCTTGTTTATTATAAACATAGAGTTACACATTTGCATATCTAGCACGTAGGATTTGCTATTTGTATGCTATTCCTTTATAGGGGCAACCCCTCCCAGGGAACGTTTAAACGGTTACATTTGGGTTATTGTGGCCTGTTTTACCCAAATCCGACACCTACAGATGTAGTCAGACTTGGGGATAGTGAGACTTGCGAGGGGAATCGTTGTATCTGGCTGCTCCCTTTGGTCTGATGTCACTGGGTGTTCATCTAGAGTTGACCAAGCCGGAGCCACGCTCCGACCCCTTATCTTTATTGGCTCTCTGATAAGGACGGGGAGAGATAAGGGTTAACAGTGCACTTGATTGACAAACACTTCCCCATTCAGGGGCCCTTAAGAAATTTGACTGGTAATTCATTTATTATTATCGTTTATTTGTAAAGCGCCAACATATACAATGGGGGCACAGAGTTGTGTAACTAACATAAACAGAAGGACATACCAAATAAGAACAAACATGCCCCAACAGATACATATGGTAATGAGGTCCCTGTTCATGAGAGCTTACAGTCAGAGCAGCTGGACTTTTGCTATTGCCATGGTTAGATTTGTTTAGGGATGAAAAATAAGACTGGGAAATGATTTGCAAAATGCTGTTTTCTGTTCGGCTACGGGGCACTGCACCTTTAATCAGCTATAGGGTGTGGTTCTTGCTATTAGTTGTAGTCTGAACACAAATACCATTAACAGCATGCAGGGTCATCATTATTTACAGGAGTTTTTTCTCTCTCCAAATTATTACCCCAAAAAGTGCTCAGTGAAAATGATGTTAGGTAACAAGCACATATGTGAAACACATTTCATATGGTTGTAGCTTTTTAATGCTTTATTAGTTGGAGCATAGCATTTCCCCCCTTTCTTTTTGACAGTGAACAATTTTTCTAATATCCCACCACGGGGCTACAGTGTTAACTTTATGAGATGTATTATAAAGTTATTGCAGGCCTGGGGATATCTGTGTTCATACAGTAACTGGTATTATGCATTAGGGTGTGTACAAAACTTTGAGGATTAGTTTTAATTCAAGACCGGCTTTAGGGCAATGCGGTCTCGCCTTGAGCCCCGTACCTCCGGTGGCCCCACACTCCCTCCTCTCCCACGGACCAGAGAGTGGAGTGTGCAGTGTGTGTGTGTGTGTGGGGGGCGGGGGGGTTCTGAGAGGGGGGGTCTTATCTCCGGAGTGGCCCTCCTCCTGTAGTGTCGCGTTGTCATGGTGACTGACGTCACATGCCACCGTGATGTCATGACGCGGCGACGCTTTTCCACAGTAGGGGCCCCGCTGCCAGCGTGCCACCTTGGGCCATTTGTGCAATAGATAAAAATTAAATAAGAGAAATGATAATAAAAAATTAAAAAAAGAAGAGTTGCATAATATCCACTTGTTCAGTACACTGTAAATGATAAAAGAACTGCAAAAAAAAAAGGGAATAGCACATACAAGGGAAATACAGAGAGATTGAAGAAGCATCAGGGCAGAATATTAGGTCAGTCAGGCAAGTAGGGAACGCCTGATTTAACAATAAGGTTTGCTTGGAAGAAGGCTTTCAGTTAATTATCTTTAGATCAAGTAGAAGCATTATTATACACTATCAGTTACACACTAGCTCAGTATTTTAAAGCTACTGAAAATAAGCGATCATGTGGCATTAACTGCAGAGATTCTTGGAAAGTTCCTAGGTATTTTTGGAATAGTACCTGAAAAATGCGTCCGTTGGCATGAAACTCAGTGCTACAAGGTGACCTTCTCACCTTGCACAACACACTGACAAGGGCACAATTACATCGTCATTGTATAATCTCTGTAGATCTTTATTGTTTACTTTACTCCTAATCCAAGATTTATTTTAGCGTATTTAGAATTTTTGGGGAACGTTGTGAGGTCTGCGAGGGAATAATGCACTGCAGGAGTTTGGGAACCTTAGGGTGATCTTATGCAGCAAAACCAACACATTGTAGTATTTAGTCCTTGAGTATGACAGGGGAAAGGATTCAGACAAACGTAACAGACATACATATTCAGATATCAAAAAAGTCTTTTGACTATAGGACACATCTATGCAAGCAAGAATCATTTTGGAAATCATAAAACTGGGGGTTCTGAATTCCAATCCTCAAGATCCCACCCCCTCCCCAAAAGGTTAGGTTTTGTATGTATATATGTCTTCATTTATATAGCGTCATTAATGTACATAGCGCTTCACCACAGTAATAACATGAAAATCATATAAATAACAGGATATCCCCGCTTCAGCACATGTGGCTCAATCAGTCCATGCTTCAGCACAGCACAACAACTGATTGAGCCCCCTGTGCTGAAGCACGGCTATCCTTAAAACCTGACCTGTTGAGGGGGGAGGGGGGCCTTGAGGACTGGAGTTGAGAAACCTTGATATAAAAGATCAAACCATCAAATGGGCTGATATATCAGCCTAAAGACTATGCAAAGCGCACATGGCCAGATTAACTAAGCAGTGCTATTCACTAGAAGGAGCACACGATTATTGCCATTGCCGGAAAGTGTATCATGGTGCAGCACTACTTTGTAAATATGGCCCACAGTGTCTTCTTCAGGTGCCTTTGGGATCTATTTATTATAGTTTTACGGCTGCAAAACCAGAGCAAAAAACCTGCACCAGGTTTAAGGAAAGGAGGCCTGTTTTAGTGGGGTTCCTTTTCTGTGAAACATTTATTGCTTGTCCCAGTTAGACACCTTTGATTAACAGACCCTGCCTGAGTATTGTGCACTGCTATTAAAGGCCATTGCTCATCTTAGTCACTCAGTAGTAGTTTTACCTGATACACAATTTGTATCCCAAATTGCCGGTATACCTCTTTACCGTCTCCTGGTGTCTGATTCCATATCGCTTTGCAAAATCACATTAAAATAAAACAGTTTACAGGAACAACCTTAAGAATGAGCAGAACAGCATGTCAACTGCTAATTATTTATTCATACACAATAAAAACTAAGAACACGCGATTATAAAGTATTATACAGAGATTTCCAATGATTGTATAACGCACAATCAAATAATAGGCATTCAAATCTATTTAGAAAACACATATGCATGCGGATTAGCTCACACAATGGATGGGTTCTTCTATTGTTCTCTTGTGGACACGATTTTTCTAATAAAGGTGTTCGTGGTAAACAATAGCAATGGTTTTTACCTTTTGTTTTTTAGTGTGTTGCAAAAACCTCAAGCATTCGAGGAGTTTATGTATCAAGACGATGTACTTTAGTTTGCTCCCTGACATAGGGCAACACTTTTCAACTTGCACAAGACTGAAATGTATTCAAACTTATATAAATACAAACAAGTTTAGGAACCAGCACTCAGAAAAAAAGAAAAATATCCATTCGCATGCTGTCTGCACCAAGGGTAGACTTCTTCACATAAGTGAATTACCAGGCTTAGGAGGCTATTCCACCCAACTCCCTGCACAACGCATCAACGTGATGACATCATCAACCGTAAGGACGTCAATGGTATTCGCTATTTATGTGATTCAGGCCGCAGCAGAGACCCAGAGCGGTCAAAATCTACACAGCGGAACATACAGTAAAACCACCATGAGAAATTAGAAGACTCAAGCACCTGTAGCCAAACACTTTACCATAGCAGGACATTATGGCTGCCAATTGTGCTTTCAAGTGATCAATGTGTTACCCCACTGAGAAGATGAGGCGACAGATCCAGGCTACTGAAACAGAGAGAAGCCTACTGGATCAGTGAGCTTAAAACACTCAATCCTCGAGTTTCCTCGAAACTTAGCCACCCTTAACTTGGTTGTCTAGACATGTTATCCAGAACACACATAGGTGGCGGACATCACGTGGTGTCTAGGTCCTTGTCCCGTCTGATCCAATACATCCTCTCTAGGTATGTCATATTGCTTTCCTTACAGTGCTCTGGGATTCGATGTATATACACAGATCGACAGCTTGGCCACTCTGAAGAAGAATGTGTTTCCCCACTTTACCGGACTGACTGCTCTTGTTAGTATTTATGAATTGACCATTTTATTACAAATGCTTTTTTCAAAAACTCTTATTTAAATAAATGTTTTTCCCTAATTACAGTTAATTAGATGGTTTGGGCTTTAAACGTACTTGCTGCGAATAGTATGACAATATTTTATTACAATATTGATGGCATTTACTTTCTTAGTTGTTGACAGTACCCCACAAACAAGTTGAATGAATAAAGTGACAAACAACTTTATACACTACACTACAGCAACTACATTAGCAAAGTTGTTACAATTATACAGGCAGTCCTCGGTTATCCAACACAATGCGTTACTCAAAATGGCGTTGTAAAGCGAAACGTTGTAAAGCGAAACACGTTTTCCCATAGGAACACTGTTTAAATGAAAGGTTCAGTTCCTGAAGGCATTGTTAACACTAAAATACACCAAATATTTTATGCAGGCAATAAGATATGCAGCACACACATAAATTATATAGTGTATATACTGTATTATATATATAATATAACATAATAAATAATATATTATATAGTATAATATAATATAATAATATAATATTATATATATACGCTCTTACGACGCTTTGCAACGTTGTTTATGTGAATGTGTATATATATATATATATATATACACACATACACAACGTTGCAAAGCATCGTAAGAGCATTGGATAAGCCATTTTGGTGTTGTAAAAATGAACATAGGTATGCATTGAATAGCGTTGGATAAGCCATTCGTTGTAAAGCGAAGCGTTGTAAAACGAGGACTGCCTGTACTGCAAAAAAACCTGCCTGTGGCTACTGCTAACTGCTCAACACTTTGAGTATACTTTTAAACTCCTAATTTATCAACATAGTTGCTGCTACAACACAGGGCACTTTATCCTCCCTCTAGGCAACATTGTTGCCACCTCTGTGGTTCAGAGGAATAGATAGGCTTCCTGGAACACAGCCCAGTATATTGTCAACTGCAACTGTATCACCAGGATCAAAGGCATACACCCTGGGACAGTAAGCCATTTTGGCTGTATGAACACGGAGGAACAACACTGTGTACCTCCACATATCCCTCTATCTGATCTCAGGATAGCGGCGGAGCACATCACCTGTGCTACCGGCCAAGAGGAGAGCACTCCCTTCCCTAATTTCCTACACACCACACAAATTAATGTATGCCTTATTTTAAATATACCAATTAAAATATTGATTTTACTCATTACCACCATTACTACTTATGAAGAGGCACCTCTTGTACCCTGTGGTACAACTACTCATTTGCTTTCTTGCCACAATATTTTTACCAAGAATATACATATCTGTTTCCCATTCTACTAATTTTCTCCCTTTATTCCCCTTTCTTTTATTGTAATTTTTAAATCGTGTGCTCCTTTTTCTAATTTTTTGGATAGGTTGTTAATGATTCCCAGTTTTTCTTTTGTTTATAGATATATACAGCTCAACCCCATTATAACGCGATCCGTTACAACGCAAATCCGCTTATAACGCGATGCAAGCGTGGCTCCCAATTTTCGTATTTATGAATACTTTACAACACTTATTTGTATCTTAAATACTTTATTGTACAATGCATACAATTGTACATTATTTCTAACGCGATCCGCTTATAACACGATGTGATTCTTTGGACCCCAAACACAGCGTTATAAGGGGGTTGAGCTGTATATTTTCCCCGCTGCTTCTCTTCCATGATGGGATATGGAGTAGCCCGTGCTCTTTTAATTTCCAAGTTAGGAGACCCTACATTATTTGGCACTAAGGTACCAAAAATTATATAACAAGTTTCTCTTCTTCCCGGTTTCATGTCTTTTGATTTTTGTTCATCGTTTTGCATTTTTATCCCTTACTGCAGACACTTACAAACACATTTTGTAGTGTATTGTTCCCTTTTGGTTCTTTTTTAGAACCTCTTGCCATAAATGTTCTCCTGCCCTTTGTCTTGTCCCCCATTCTCCTTCCCATCCCCTTCTGTGTACCCCACCCCCTTTTCCTTTTGGCCTTTCTCAAATCTATCTACCTGGTCCATATTGACTTTTTAGCCTTCCATCCAACACCACTCTCCGCTCCAGAACCCTCACCGCGGTTACGGCAATGCCAATGTGGTCAGGCGCAGCCGGTAGTTTCCCCTATAATTAGCTGAGTGCTACTCCTGTAGAATGCCTCGTGCTATAAAACACGATACCTGTATTGTCCTGAAGGAACAGTTTTTCAACGCACAATATGTCGGTTATGGAAGGATAGAATAGCCAGACATACCGGAGAAAGTAGAAAAACGTGTCAACAATGTTCCAATTGATTGAATAATTATATTTGAAAACATTTAGTAGCTACACATGCTCCCTAAATGTACTCTTTTACTTTCTTCCACTGGTTTAATATGTATACCATCCAGTGTAATGTTTCCATATTGGTACATGACAGTAATCTGCTATCACATCATGTATAAAATACAGCACCTCGCATAGCCACCACCTGAAGCCTTGTTCTTACTACGGGGACGTTATCTTTGTACCCTCGAGTGTTTGTGGCTGATTCCATCTGGCATTATGCAGTTTACCATCTGCCCCTGTATGCCTCGTGTGATCAGTGAAAGTACAAATGATACAATATAACAAAAACCACGTAATTTAATGACTAATAGAAAACACTATATGTATGTACGAGTTATAGCGTTTCATGGAACAGTTTGTCTTTGAAATCTATAATTGGACACATTGAGGGGGAGGGAGTTTTTTTTTCATATGAAATGCGTCTTGCAGGAGAAATCAGATAAAAATGTAGAAAATATCCTATTGTTTACTTATTTTGTTTTAAGCCATTGTTAACCCCTCAGCTGCCAGATGGGGGTCTGCAGGCATTACTTGGCAAGAAAGGGCAGAGCACAGATCTTTATATCTCATATCTAAAAATGTATTCTTGATTCAAATTAAAATACTGGCTGCAGTGTAGAAAGCTCACGGCTCTTGTTGCTTTGAACATTTGTGTGTATGTGATCGCGTTATCAGGGATGAAAAGAATAGATTTTCCTCTTTGTGAAATAGGTAAACAGGTACAGCTCAACCCCGTTATAACGCGATCCGTTACAACGCGAATCCGCTTATAACGCGATGCAAGCGTGGCTCCCAATTTTCGTATCTATGAATACTTTGCAACACGATTATTGGTATCTTAAATATTTTATTGTACAATGCATACAATTGTACATTATTTCTAACGCGATCCGCTTATAACGCCATGTGATTCTTTGGACCCCAAGCACAGCGTTATAAGGGGGTTGAGCTGTATCTGTAACAAATGCTTCCTCCACATTAACCTTCTTAATTTACTGCAGTTCCACAGCATTTCAGAGACACTATGGGGCAGATCCTCAGAAGTCTGTTAAATACTTAATGATATGTTAACTTCAGTGCTAAAGGGGATCTTCAAAGTGCTGTTTTCAGCCATAGTGAGCCCTTGAATTATTAGAAGGGCCTTCGTGCTAATGATATGCAAAAGAGGTGTTCCCTCTAACAACGCATACCCACAGAGCTCCATTATAGGTAACGCAGATTTAACATAACGTTTAGTTAGCACATGGCAAAAGACAGAGCTACTCACAGCCAGACCCTGAAATAGGGTCTGGTTAAGTGTAAGACCACAGTTATGTATGATTTAGCTATCATATTGTTATTCACATCTAGTAACAAAGGAGGGAGAGTAGATGGTATGATACCTTTTATTGGACCAACAAGTAGTTGAAATGTTACAAAATTTCGAACCTCTCAGGGTCCTTCATCAGGTATAGCAGAAATACAGAAACACAATATAATATACAGTGTATGTAAGAGGGATATCTGGTTACAATAGATGTAGACCGGAAGAATGAAATAAGATGAGGTAGAAACAAGTAGCCTGGTGTGAAAATGAACAGTAGAGACATACTGTAGAAGGCTATTCTCTTTTGAAATGCAAAAGAGGTCAAGACATTAAGGAGATGTGAGGGGGAGGGTGTGGGACAAGACAGTGAATGTGAATATATATATATATATATTTTTTATTATTGACTAACTGGATACTATTTTTCATCAGTAATTATACACTGTTCTTTAATAAAATGGTATGCACTGTTTGCACTATACTGTATATGGTAACATTTGTTTGATTGTTTTACATTCACCTTTAGATATTTTGTTATTGTGATACTTTTTTATATATCACAGTGACACCTAATAGTTAATTTTAGTCCTGAGCACTGCTGCTGGTTTGTACTAATATATATATATATATATATATATATATATATATAATGGAAATATAACTGTATGTTCATTTGCATGTCTTAGGCAGGTCTGTAACCCCGCCTTTCACCATTATCACCCAGCACACAGCACTTCCACTGCAGCAAGGGATTCTGGGAAATGACATGCAAATGAGCACACAGTGCCACTTTTTGCTTCAAAACCATTTTAAACATGGTTCCCTATAGGCTTAAGCTTGCTGCATGGTCACAGCTTTAAGCACAGCCAGGGTTAAGATGAAGTGCTGTGTGCTAGGTGATAATGGTGAAAGGTGGGGTTACAGACCTGCCTAAGACATGCAGATGAGCATACAGTTATATTTCCATTTGCTATATGCTTTGCTGTGGAGTGTTTTTGTCACTTTTGTTACTCACCATAACTTAATTAAGTATATATATATATATATATATATATATATATATATATATATATATAGACACACAAGAATGTTCAGGGCACTCAACAGGGGAAAGTATAAGGAAAGCAACTTATCTGGTCAGTTGTGGCAAGCAGTGCAACCAGGATCACCATCCAGCAGCAAAAATAGACAAAATCCTGATGTACAAAATCCGCAGCACTCACCAATTCAAATGCAAAAACAATTTAATGTAGAAACACAAGCATCAGGGGTAACAGCAGGGAACAAGAAGCGATGTTTCGGACCTCCCGTCCTTTCTCAAGCTCCCTCCTTGAGAAAGGACGGGAGGTCCGAAACGTCTTTTCTTTTTCCCTGCTGTTACCCCTGATGCTTGTGTTTCTACATTAAATTGTTTTTGCATTTGAATTGGTGAGTTCTGCGGATTTTGTACATCAGGAGTTTATGGATTTTATATATATATATATATATATTTTTTTTTTTTAAAGTTATGGTGGGTGAAAAAGGCGACAGAAAACCTCCACCGTTAGCATATAGCCAATGAAGAATATCGCTTGTGAGCACATTCACATGTCTTAGACAGGTCTGCAACCTTACCTTTCAACCATTATCCCCTAGCATAGTGTTTCCACTGCAGCAAGGGATTCTGGGAAATGACATGCAAATGAGCACACAATGTGTCACCTTTTGCCTGGAATATCCATACACACACACACACACACACACATTTATTATGAAGTGTCCAAGATCTTAATACAGGTACCACCGGAAACAGGAACTTCGATCCTGACTCAATAAATATGCCATCATTGAGAAATATTGCAAGTGTGTTTGTGTGTGTGTATAGGGTCACGTGGTCTAACTGAGCTACGGTGGTGGAATAGCTCATACGCCAGTTGCCCGTAAGGGAAAGGCATTCCCTGAGTCGCACGCATCACGCAATACTGATTGAACCTGCTAGGAACCACAGGCTGCATTTTCGGGTTGCCGGAGGGACGATCTACCAGATGACACCCGCTGCAGTGAGGTCTGATGTGATGGAGCAAGCAGTCGGCGATCAGGCTACACGTTGGCGCATGGGCTTACCCATACAATGCTTAATTTGCATTGACAAATTGTGAGTGTGCATTTGTCGTGTTAATGATATTAAAACTTTGTTATTGGATTTTACACAAGGATCGGGTGTTTTTCCTCTTCTTTTTCTAATAGGTAACTGCTGGGAGGTTGTTGACCCCAAGGAAGAAGCAGCCCGGACTTTCAAAATATCCTACAAGGTTTACCCATCATTGGGTGAAAGGACATTTTTTGCAATTTTTCATTTAATCGTTATTTTTATTCGTTTTAACAATTTGATTTTTGCATATTTTTATTTTTTATTTTTCACATCTCACTATACATTCACCATCTGAGCCCACACACCACATAC
Source organism: Ascaphus truei (assembly GCF_040206685.1). NCBI lineage: Eukaryota > Metazoa > Chordata > Amphibia > Anura > Ascaphidae > Ascaphus > Ascaphus truei. The sequence goes on along the minus strand of NC_134486.1, from coordinate 56,387,619 downwards.
ATCTTGTATATTGCACTTAATTACAGGTCATCTGTGTTGACCAAATTCTTTGGTGATTTGGTTGTGTACTGGGAGACTGCTGTGTGGCTGGTCACTATCACAGGCGCTGTCTAATATTATACATTATATATATATATATATATATATATATATATATATATATCTGGGGGGAAAAGTAAAAGAAAACAGGCGCACTCCTAGTGTATTAAAGTTTCACAATTTATGTAGGACTGGAAATATATATATAAAATGCGCACTCACAAACAGATCTAGAACAACAGCATTTATGAGGTAAAATGTCAAACCCCAACACTTGCAGCGAGGTTCCAGTGGAGCTTCTGGTGTGGATTTAGTGCCTCTCCCACTGTGTATGCAGGACCTGGAGATTCATCAAACCTCCGTGTACCCAGGGCCGTTTAAGACCTTCGTAGGCCCTAGGCCCATTTATTTCTAGAGACCTGTGTGTCCGATATTTTTACTAATTTTTATGCTAATTTCATCGTTTGATTGTTTCTTTTGATACTAGCGATATTTGGCATCGATACTTTTGTTTCGATATTTAAAAGGTATCGATACTTCGAAGGCATTTTAAATTAAAATTTGCTGCTTTCTCTTATTTTGTGATTTTTTTTTTTTTAGGTATTTTTTCATGTGAAATATTGTAGGCCCTAAAAGGTTCGTAGGCCCTAGGCACAGTGACTAGTCGGCCTAATGTATAAAACGGCCATGCGTGTACCAGATATGATGTTTGGGCGCCATGCGCCCCTCCACTCTGGCCCCTCCGTTGACAGGCACTCCTCCTCCGGTTAGCTCAGCTCAGAGCTCACTCGCAATGTCTTGCAGTGTGGATCATCTGCTTGGGCTGCCTTCCGATAAGCAGGCTACAAGTTCAAGTTCTGGTCTCTCTCTGTATGTGTGTGCAGTAAAAATAAGAGTTGCTGCACTTGCCACTCCAAACACAAACAGTGTGCAGATTGTATTCCTATTGAATAGGAAATATATATATATATTTTTTTTTTAAACGGCAGATTAAACTGCAGCTTTAAACACTAGTGAACCCCCACAAACTTTCCTTAAGTCTTCAAGCATTTTGTGGCAATTTATAAAACCAACTGTTGGTTGAAGCTGTGCAAAACATTAACAGTATAATGCCACATGACTCTATTTATTGAGAGCTACTGATTTTATTGCCATGGTTTGCAAATTAGAATATAAGTTTATGGGATAGTAGGCGAGTGGAAGTTCATAAACTTTTATCAGCCATGCAATAAACTAAGGGTTGATTCCATGCAACACAGTGAGCCAACTGTAGACATTGGTATCATCTTTTAATTGGTTAGAGTACATATAATTAGGTCATTTGTAATATATAATATGTTTTGTGCTGAATGGTATAAAGAGATCCATTGATAATAGACCCAATGTTAGAGCTTCCGCAACTAGTGTAAGACCATAAAAATAGGCATGACAGGGAAGTATTAAATCAGCACCCAAAGGTTACAAATAAACCCCAGGGGACATGAGAAAGCAGAAACAGTCATTTTTTACCTATAACTAAGGAGACCCATACAAGCTATCACAGTACTGTTACTCGTACATTTAATGTTTGGCCTCAGATTTATCTTACCTACATGAGTGCATGTAACATGAAATAAGGTGTTCTTATATAGTGTTAGCAATGTAAACAGCACTATACACTGAATTGTGCAGGCAAAATGGTGCTTATTTATTAAATATTGCCAATCAGGGCACTGTCACACAGAAACTCCCACTTAATCATGGGTGTCTCTGTGTGATCATGCCCCGATCACAGTTTAATAAATACATATAAAAGACATAGCATTTGCAATACTATGTTAATAAACTTGTCTTGGTTTCTAAGTAAATGTAACACCCCTATCCCCTCCCCTAAGGGAGATTTGCTGGTCTTAGGGATATTACGGTGTGTGTGTGTGTGTGGTGCTTACCTGATGTAGATAAATGACTCTGGAGTACCAGTATCAATGCAACAGGTTTATTGTAACAGCAGTTCCATACCATCCTTCTCTGCAGGTATTCCAACCCAGGGGTACCATCCCCTCTCTGGGCAGGACATGACTAGTCACCCCAGGGGCTTGAGGCCCCTAGGCTAGTCTAGACTTCCACTACATACAGGTAGAACACACTCTAAGATGGAACACAACTGACAGATTACAGACACACAACTGCCCTAATTAACATGGGAGCCATCTTTTATTCCAAGGGTGTGCCCCACTCCTAAACCCCAGGAAGTGGGCAGGACCACCAGAGTAAACCCACCCCCCTGGCATGTGACTCCGTCTTCATGCACCTGCTGGAGAACACCAACGATATAACACACCGGGGATGAGGCCCATGCTGGGCCATGGGAGAGGGTTTAACCCTAGCACTGCCTGCTCATTCCAGGACTTATTGTACTAGGCAGAGATTTTAGAGTAGCCGGAGGCAATATGGCTACATATATATTTTTATTTATATATTGACTTCATTTTATAATCATTTTAAATGTTACAATATGCATTAAATGGTGGGTCCTGCTACTGGAAGGGAATTATGAGCTACTTGCAGAGAATGCTACACTTTTAAAGGGGCAGTTCGCCTAGCACCAAAGTAAATTGATGGCCGTTTAATGTTTAAAGCCACACCCCTGCTTTCCTTTTTTTTGAGTTATAGGCTTGAAGTAGGGGGTCTCCGGAGCTGAACTGCATTAATTTCAGCTCCAGGGACCCCCTGCTTCCCGAGACACTTACCTTTGTAGAAGGTGCCAGTATCTCCTGCTCAGGTTTAAATATCCAGGTCACACAGGCCAATAGGAAGCATCAAGGGATGATGTTATGGCCTCCAGAGCCGCAGACAGCTTTCCCGGATCCCAGGACTAGAGTTTCTACTGGGCCCCCGTCCCCGCCTGTGCCGGCGGCCTTGTGAAGTCCTCCATCTCTCACATCCCCATCTCCCACCCCAACCTCTCTCCCCCCACCCCAACCTCTCTCCCTCACCTCTCGCGCCAACCTCTCTCTCCCCCAGCTCTCACATCCCCAACTCTCACCCCACACCTCTCTCTCTCCTTCCCTTTCTCCCCCACATCTCTCTTCCACCCTTGCCCCTCCTCTCTCTCTCATGTCACACCTCTCTCCCTTTCATGCCCCACACCTCTCATAGACCAACCGCTCTCTCCCTCTAAATTCCCCCTTCCAACACAATAACCCCCCCACACACAATCACACACCACCCCCTTACCTTGGGTGGGGGTCTCAGGTGCTGTGCCAGAGGCCGGGCCCGCTGCAGGGAAGGAGAGAGAGCAGCCCGCTGAGAGAGCTGGGGCTGGGCAGCCGGACGCAGATGTTGACCCCAGGAGCCAGATGCGACCTCTAGCCGGGCTCACCTTCCAGCACCGGCTGGGCCCAGGTCAGCATCCCCAGCTCTCCTACCTCCACCCCCCCCCCCCCCAGTTGGCAGCCATGACCGCCTCCTACTGGCCCGCAGGACATTTAAGCCGCCATTTAGCCCCACCGAGCCCTGTCAAAGCTGCCGCTTGCATAGAGATACCAACACTCCCTGTGTATCCTGGGAAACGGGGTGAAATTAAGGCAGTTCAGCTCTGGAGACCCCCTGCTTCAGGATTGCTGCTTTAATAGGATAAATGTAGTTGATTGGTGTCTTTAAAATGACCTCAGGGTAGTATAAGTAGAACCATGTTTCTGAGGCTTTTTACAATATTTTCCATTATATCTTATAGTGGTAAGTATGTTTTCAATCCTATAATCTACACAATATTTTTCTCAGCGGGCCGGCCTCCGGTACGCCACCTGAGACCTCCCTCCAGGGTAAGGGGGTGGTGTGGGTGTGACTTTTAGAACAGAAATGCCCGGGCGCTACCTGTGAACCGTTCAAAAGCGAATAGGGTGTAATGGAATAAAAAACCTTGATGGTAGACAAGGTTTTCCCTATAGTTCTTTTCCTCCTGTGTCTCTGAAGACCCCAACGTAGGATCTACCCAGGATCCTTCAAATGTACAAAAGAGAGAAGAAAATGGGGGAGCACTGGTGGAGTGAAAAATGAAATTAAGATGCAATATGATAAGCGTGTGTGAAACTCTTAACAGTGGGTGGTGTGGGTCTACAAAACTACGGAGCCTGAGGAAGCCGTTTTGGCGAAACGCGTTGCTCAAAATCCCCCATCCCTTTTGAACTGTTGCGGCCACCGTAGGGAGCGGGACACGGGAAGCACAGAGCTCCTCCCCGGACGCGGAGGGAGTCTTACTGCAGTCCAACGATCCCCGTTTAACATCCCCTAAAGACTGGCCTTTTTACCCTGACACCGCAGCTCTCGAGTTGAGTGAGCGGTGAGTTTGTTTATTCATTATTTATTTGTTCAATAAAGAGTCATTTGGCCTCAACAATCTTGGCGGTTATATTTCCACACTGCACTGGAAGAGAGAAAATAACATCAGAGGCTGGCACAAGGCTGGATCCAGGGACGTCGGTCAGAACAAACAAGAAACCTGTCTTCCGAGTGTGTACTCACACTTGGCCGTGTGAGTAATATTTTTTATATATTTGCTCATTTCCCTATCCCCCACCACCTGCCACAGAGTGTCAGCTGGCACTTTGAAATTGAGATACCCTGCTGGAGGTCAAGATACCGTCCCCCCAGAGTGCACACACACATGCCCGTGTGAGTGTTATATTAATCCTGTATTATTGTTTTTCACCCACCTGCTCTAATTCTGTTTGTACCATTTTACATTCTGACGCACATCCCCATGTATTTCTTCCGAGGGGGACACTACATGTGAGACTAAGGAGAAGAACAGGACAGACGAGAGGAATCACATCAAGAAAAGAATTATCCAGACGAGAATAGAAAAGCAGAAGCGAGGACGCAAAAGATACCTTGATGCGCAAGCATTTGCACAAGGCCGTGTGAGTGTTGATGTTTTTGTAGACCCACACCACCCACTGTTAAGAGTTTCACACACGCTTATCATATTGCATCTTAATTTCATTTTTCACTCCACCAGTGCTCCCCCATTTTCTTCTCTCTTTTGTACATTTGGTGGTGTGGGTGTGACTGAGTGTGTGTGGGGGGGGTTATTGTGTTATTATAAAATGAAAAATTTAGAACAGGCATTTGCACCGATGACGTCACGGCTTCCTATTGGTCTGCAGGACGCCAAATCTTTGAACAGTGGACATATTGTGAACCCTGGTAGAGGAGAGCAACTACCGGCACCTTATTCGGAGGTAAGAATCTCCAGAAGGGGCCCCCCGGATCTGAAATTAACCGGGTTCAGCTCCAGAGACCCCCGGCTTCAATCCCATATATATATAAAAAAAAATAGCACAAAAAAATTTGCAGGCTTGGATTCAAACCCATATCACACCCTGTCCTTATCAAAGAGTCAACAAAGATTAGGGGAGGGGGAGAGAGAAAGTGTTTGCCTGTGTAAAGACTTGTTGAACAAAGTGATGTCAAAACTAAAGCAGTAGCCAAAGGAAATCAAATCCCTCCCAATTTTTGTCTCACCGTGTTTACAAAGGAAATGTAAAAAACTATTTAAAATCACGTATAACCCCTTACATGCCACAGCCATTAGTACACTGTAACCCTAAAAGTGATCGCCCATTTAAAAAAGCAGTAATTTTATTTGACAAACAGCAGACAATATTTCACCGGAGGGGTTGTGAAAATGTACATCTCTGGCATCGACCCGCTTCTGTCCTTGACGCAGTCTAGCTGAAATTCTACCTCTCACCATCTGCATATTAGCTTACATTAAGGCTAATTATGATGCCTCCTGGTATTTATACAATTAAAAGAGAATGTATCTGCATGAAGAAAGGACACATTTGTCCATGATTACATTCTGAATACAGTCTGCAGTTTATGCAGAGCTACCAATGCAGATACAATGGCGACTTACAGACATATTGGTTCGACAGGGAATTCCCGACCGTGAGAGCTGGAGGAAGTGGTTTGCATAATGTTACAGAACCAAGCAGAACGAATCAATTCCATCCACCCAAACAATCCTGTTATCCGCACTTTCTTATATTGTAATATTCCATCTTTGTTGATTTTGAAGATACAATTTCTCCATAAAAGAGACAAAAAAAAAAACAAGCAAGAAAAGTAGAAATATTCAGCTTTGTTTTTGTTTTTTCATTTATTTCTCTTTAGAAAACATAGCACAGAAATTTAGAGCAGTGACTCCTCATGGCTGATTTGCCTTTTGATATTTTGTTATTGTTAAATGCCTAAATTAAGGAGTCCTCCGAGCGTGAATGCTCAGTCTTTGGTGTGGGAGTATCAGTGGCTATAGAGATCCCACTATTAGCAATGTAAAAATGCAGGCCGGACACAACATTGCCGCAGATCCAGTGAATATTGGCAACAGTATTTTGACCCACAGGCGGCCATTTTATCCTCCCAGTCAAGGTAAAAAAGGCATCAGGAGCAACCCTTTTTACAATCCCAGAAACCTAAACAAAGCAAGAATATACATGGAGTGTTCCTTCTATTATTGAGTATTATGGATTTAATAGTGTGCATGTTGAATATACCATTATGAATCCTCCTACAGTTTTCTGTTTTGAAAAATACTACATTAAAATGGTTCTCTTAAATTGTGTTTTTCTAGAAACGGTTTGATAGCGATGATAATGTCATGGGTACTATTAAGGTCGGGCGCTCCGGGAGAGATAGTTGGTTCCCATATCCTGCATGCGCAAGACATTCAATAAAGTGTCTTTTGAATTTCTTTTTATATAACAATATATAATTTGGGAAAATCTCCAATAATACAGGTTATACAAGTCTGCAACAAAACCACTACATCTTGTATACATGGCCCACCGACAGGGGCAGGGGGCGGATAGCTGGGACAACAGTCAGGCTCAAGATCTGAGATTGGCCACCCAGCTGGGCCCTCTTTCCCCTGGTGCTACGCCAGTTCTCACAGGAACTGGGGGATGGCAACCGCACCCCCCCGCCCCCACCCAACACGCCCAGCAATCTTGAGCACCACCAACTCCATACTGCAGCACCCCATCCTACCCCCGCTCATCAATTCTCCAGGATCCCCCCAACCATGCTCGATAATCCTTTAGTGCCCCCCTCCCCAAACAACACCGGGCCCCATGAAAGCTGTCGGCAGTGCCTGATTAATCCTTCTGTGATTTACTATAGTGCTTTTCTCAGACTGATGGGCCTAAACTTGCAAGGCTTTTAAACACATCTTAAATTGTTAAAACAATAGACAACAACTGTGGAAACAATAGAGTATGTGTCAAATTACATATTGCTTTCACTTTATTAAAGATCCAGGCTAGGTTGCCAAGTGGGAATGTGGCGTTAAGTATCCATCTACTATAGATGCACCACTGTGAGACTCTGAAATAGATTCACATATCTACATGTTTATCAGCGATTGCTACTGCTGCTGCATATTACCTACAATGACCTGTGCTAGGTCACAAACTGCTTCTGGAATCTTACTGGAAGTCATGTGATAGATGATATTATTAGATTAAGATCATGGTCTCTGCAGTGACACAGGACTATTAATCCTGCTGGGCTATCCCTGACTCATTCTGATTGCCTTTCAAGATCCACCACACCTAAAATAAGTTATGGTGGGTAAAAAAGTAATAAAAAAAAACCTCCACAGTATAGCACACAGCAAATAAAAATATATTGTGTGAGCACATTCACATGTCTCAGACAGGTTAGTAACCCTGCTTTTCACCATACTTTTTTAGCATACAATGGTTGCACTGCAGCCAGGGATTCTGGGAAATAACATGCAAATGAGCACACAGTGTCACCTTTTGCTTCTTGTCCATTTTAGCATAGACAACTTGTTTAAACTTATGTCTGCTGCATTAGGCCTTGGACATGGTCAAAAAGACCGTGCTGAGCTGCGCTGAGGGGAAACATTATCCCTATCAGCGCGGCTTTAGACGGCGCTTCCGCAGGCGTGCGGAGGCGTGTGGAACATCAGCCGACAAGCCAATTTAAGTTTTCCCGCTGAGGGAAGCGCAGGGCCGGTCACGCGATGTGGCGCTCTAGCCCCGCCTCCCGCTCCGCCTCCAGGCCCGCCTACCGAAAGCCTCCCACCCGGCACACAAGCGCGCTCGCTGACGCTCATGCAGGGACAAGAAAAATCTCCTGCTTGAGCAGGAGAGCATGAGCATAGCGCTGCCCAGCGCCGCTCCCTGCACCATGTCCCAGGCCTTAGGCTGCGGCCAAGCAGGGAGCGAGCGCGCTGGCGCTCGTGCGCGGTGGTCACGCGCTCTGCTGGGCGATTTATTGCCAGCTAGTTGTGTGCACAGGGGGGCGTGTCCGTGGGGCGCAGCCATGATGTCACGGAGCTGGTTCCCCTCATTGGGCGAGCCGCTCACGTGACGCGCCAGTGAGCAGCATAATCAAATTTGCTTGCCTCTGCAAGCAGCTAAGTCCGTGCATGTGCGGGCGCCCGCTCACGCTGCCCACACACACTGCAGCAATGTGTTTCATTGCGGCCAGCGCGAGCAGCCACTCCCACTCAGCGTCACCTTGGACGAGGCCTCACACAGCTTTTCTGCACCTCCAGCGTTCAGGAATTGCATAGGCAGTAAAACCTACTTACAGACGGCTGTTTGTATCTTTCAGGTCTTATCCATGTGAGGTTGGTTATATTGAATTTGCAATATGAAGCTGGGATGAGTTTCAACCACACATTATCACATTATATATGTTACAGTGTAGCACATAAAAATACAACGTCTCAGAGAGATCCGCAAGCCTGCTTTTCACCATTATTTCCGATCATACAGTGCAACCACTGCAGCTAGTGATTCTGGGAAATGACATGCAAATGAAGACACAGTGTCACCTTTTGCTTCAAATCCATTTTGACATGGAGCCCTATCAGTTTATGCCTCTCGTATATGAAGATTATGGAATGGACACTTGCTTAAAGCATCAAAACATGTAGCACTGCGTAATTTTTGTAACATTTTCCTTTTATTACAGGTTTGCAGCACGGGTTCTCCAGAGGTGAACCGTGTTATTTCAGCTTCGGGGACCCCCTGCTTCCCGAGATACGTACAGTATCTCTAGAGCAGTGATTCCCAACCAGGGGTTCATCCTATGGACCACAGACCCCCCCCCCACCCCCGCCCCCGGGGGTGTTTTTTTTGGTATGTATTTTGTAGGGTGGATTGAGTGAGAGTGGGGTAATTGACGGAAGGTAGGGGCGAGAGTGAGAGAAGAGAGGGGGGCAGGAGGGAGTGAGTGAGGAAAAGAGGGAGTAAGAGTGAGACGCAAGGAATAAATACATGCGAGGCGGGAGGGGGGAGAGTTAGTGAGATGGATGGGAGAGAAATACAGGGGTAGAGGGTGGGAAATAGAGGTGGCTCGTGAGGTATGAAATGTTGTGACTGACCCCTGTCGAACCTAATATGTGTCAGCCAGATAGGGGTTCCCCGAGATTTTTCTAAATACTTCAAGGGTTTCTCCAAACAAAAAAGGTTGGAAATCACTGCTCTAGAGTGAGAGGGGTCTATTAATTAGTGGGTTTTTTTTGTTCTGTTTTTTTTTTTTTAAAGAAAATCACACAGTTTAAAAAAAAAATCTCTGAGCAGGGAAAAGTAGAAAGGTGAAAACAGACATACTGTACAGTATTGTGAGGAAATCTTTCACTATAAAAAAGAAACATGCATTAGGAACTGCCCCTTAAAGCCATGGTATGTATACCCTGTTCACTTATGTAACTATGTATTTGTAACCATGTATTATTTGTCAGCAGAACTCTGTGCCCAGGACAGACGTGAAAACGAGAGGTAACTCTCAATGTATTACTTCCTGGTAAAACATTTTGTAAATAAATAAATAAATGGTTGTAGTGTATCCTTTATATTAAAACAAAAGCCTTGCTGTGACATTTACATATATGATATCAAATGAAAGCACATGCTCAATAGTTTTGGTAAAATAAAAAAAATCCCTTTCTTGTTTATTTTTTCAAATTATGCTGCCATCATCAAAGAAATAAAGTGGAAAAAACAATATTTACAACATATGACATGAATTACACAGACACTAAGAAAACGGAAGCATATTCATTTGTATACAGGCAGCAAATAAGTGCAGTGATTGTATCTCTCTACAGAAACCGATTACGTTGATAAGCTGTATTAAAATAAGCTTTATTTTTTTTGCCTGTGATATTGTCACAATAAACAGCCTGTGAATAAGCCCAATAGTTTACATAAATGCAATTTTGTTCACTCCTAAAAAAATCAGTTGAATACATAACACGCCCCTTCATCGTATGTTATGATAAGGAATGGAAGAGGCATATACGGTCATAAAACCTTATACAGTATAGAACAATCTGGTTTGTCCCTTCAAAGAAATCAGAACCGGCACAGAACCTGTACATACCCAGGGCTAATACAGCTACCAGAACGCTGTACTACACACACACAAATGTTGGTGCCATCACGATTTATCTCCTTTTTTTAAACAAAGTTTTCTATTTTTACTTTTTTTCTATATATACTTTTTACCTAACGTATTTTGCTAATTAATGTTAAAGAAATAGTGATGGGGTAAAGAAGCGGGGGGAAAAGGGATAAAGAAGGGAGTGGGGTTTACATTGGTATAATTAACACAATACAATAATTTCATCCAGTTACACAGTCTACTAAAAATATATATTTCAATTCAAATAGTAAAATCCACTACATTGAATTCAACTTTACAATTGATATGTCAAAGGGAACAAAACACGGAATTATTTGAATATACATACTGTACGTAGTTAAGCATTGGAGGAATTATTTCAAGGGTCCAAGGCCTCACAAAAGTTACCATATGTTCTGAGAGGTATTTTGACATATTTTCCTGTTCTATCCTTCCCTAGTTGTATTTATCTCACGTGACTCGTGCCCTGAAATGAATGAGGTGGCCCTACTCTTGCTTTAAAAGCCTTACTACCTGCCGCTGCGCTGTAATCCTATGTACAAAAAAGATTTCATTCTGCATTCTTACTGATGAAAGGAACATTGGTGTGGTAATTGTAGGCCGTGGAAATGCCTGTAGGGTAACCATGGTATCAGCCTGCATCACAAGCATGACAAAAAGCCAATGTCGCCAAAATGTCTTCTCGCAAATAAGACACACACCGAACCAGACCTGCATTCAGCATTACTACTCGTTAGTTATTAGGCTAGCTTTCTAAAGGCATTTCGGAATGATGAAACTATCTTCCCTGACAGCCAGGTTTCAATATTACCTTCACTGCCCCGACACGAACACCGTGTTGCATGTGTGTACATGTACATTTGACTGCGTGCTGCCGTGTCTCGGACTTGTAGCACACATTTCTCTGCCCGTGCGAATCACATACACGGATAGAGACAGCAGATGTCTGTATACACAGTGCTCTTGCAAAGCCTTCGCTTACCGTGTGTCTGTACTAGTGCTCTGTAATGTTTGCCCTCCTAAGGGAGACCCATTGTGTCTGTGCTGTTCTTCTCATGTGTAGTACAGGACACACCAGCAGCTCTGTGCGGAATTATTATTATATCAAGAAATCGACAAGAAAGAGCAGCGGCAATTCACAGAGCACGCTGGGGCTCTTTCAGATCACAGATCTGCTGCTCCACAGGTCAATGTTGTCTTTGGAGATGACTTGCTCTTTGGATGCAGAGAGACCTGCAACACAGTGTAAGACCTTTCTAACAATAATAATAATAATACCATTTCATGCAGTTTTATTATTACCTTGTATTTTTATGGAATGGCTCAAATCCAAAAAGCATTGCAATTACACATCAGAGGCTTACGTGCAGCCACTTCTGAGGTGGAATTGACACTGGTATTCATGGCCTCTGCAGAGCACAAAGAAAACGAACCATCATCTTATGACTGTCTTGGGAAGTAGAGATATACTGCACAATGATATCCCTAAGATCACACATCATAAGTGTAAGCAAAACAACTGTTCTTATATGCAGAAGCTTAAGCCCCGATGCACCTTAATCGTTATTTTATACCACACTTCCTTCTTCTCTCCTGCAATCAAAGTAATTGTGGTATCTATTATTTCAACATGTGATATCTCTTAGTGGCAACACTAAATAAAAAGTGTTATTAGTCAACCTTAAAGAGCATCAAAAACTGATCCCAGAGCTGTGGCTCTTTGGGATCCAACATGTGATTAGGCTTTGCACAGAGCATTCATTGCACAGGACTATCCTGCAGCAATTGGCTTCAAGCAGAATTACATATTTACGTCCCTCCCTTGAGAATGAACATGATGCACTGTAAATAAAAACTGCGTGTTACTAATCCCCTATAATTCTTTGCCTTTGCAGAGCGTACAGACCCAAAGAAAGTTACTGGGGCAATTTTTAATCCGCTAATTTAGTCTACCCCCCCCAAACTCTGAAACCCTACTCTTGAGGAGGACTCCCCAGTTTTGTATTTGCATAGCTCCTGAATTAAAATACATTAATATCTACAATACGCAACCTTTTCTTTAACACTAAATTAGTGGAGATAATTTTGTTTTACCTTTTTTTTTTTTTTTTTAAGAAATCCCAAAACGTCTTAAAGGTATCCCGTGGATTTACCATCCTGAGGACCTGTACCTTCTAATATGGGCAGCCCCCTAGGTCAAGGTAAAAAGTGAAGACAGAGGCGTGTTTGTCAGTCCTCAAAACTACAGGTGAATTGCGGATTTTGTTGTGTCCAATGTGTTTGTATAATAATTATGATGCCATCATTATTCAAACAGATAAACATATGTAGCTGATTTGAGCTGACCCGTAAAATAAGTACAATTGTGACATTGATGGTGACGAAATCTTTCTAAGCAACCCGATTACACCAAGTCCCTTTAAGTGTATCCACTGGATCTTTCTCCATTAAGAACAAATGTTACATTTTTACTGCACTTACTGCACTGACATTTTATTTACTCTACACTTAATGACGTTGTGTTAACTTTACAGCCAGTTGATGAATAGCCTAAAAGAAGGCAGTTCTATTTGAATAGTCCTACTTAATTTAGATCTTTCAACCCTTTCATCAGTTTCGAGGCTCTTTCCTACACAAGTTCTGTGATGTCCTTCTAGTGTGGTCTAAATAGAGATTTATACAGAGTTAAAATTAAGCATTGTTCCCTTCCGTTAACGTAACTTTCTATGCTCAAATTCTAAGGACCTGCACCGATTCTGCTAGATAAGTGTTTTTCAGCCAAAGTTCCCTGCATATTTCACCACATTTGAAAACTGTACCAAATACAGAATAATTTACAATGCATCTGATTTCACACGCGCTATTAGATAGGGTTGGGGTTCCTTACAATGCATCTGATCTCAGGCGCGCTATTAGAGAGGGTTCGGGTTCTTTACAATGCATCTGATCTCAGATGCGCTATTAGAGAAGGTTGGGGTTCATATAGGCATGCTATTAGAGAGGTTTGGGTTTGCACAAAATAAACAAATACACACATAGTGATGCTTTTCATATATTGGCTACTTTAGGTCATTTGAAAATAATAACATCTACATTTCAGGGGAATGCTCAGGGCTATTTTTCTCTCTCAAATATGCAAGTTTTTTTTTTAAATACAGGGGAAAAACATGTAAAGCCCCAGGTCTAATACAAATGCGATGTTTTCTTTTTAAGTGAAACACTTTATAGGATAGGATCCCTCACACAGCTAAAAGATATGAATATGTGCACGATTTCATTGCCATTGAAACAAATACAGGTATACCCCGCATTAACGTACGCAATGGGACCAGAGCATGTATGTAAAGCGAAAATGTACTTAAAGTGAAGCACTCCCTTTTTTCCCACTTATCCATGCATTTACTGTACTGCAATCATCATATACGTGTATAACTGATGTAAATAATGCATTTGTAACAGGCTCTATAGTCTCCCTGCTTGCGCACAGCTTCGGTGCAGGTAGGGAGTTCAACTGTGCTGTTCAGGACGTGCTGACAGGCGCATGCGTGAGCTGCCGTTTGACTATTGGACGATATGTACTTACTCGCGAGTGTACTTAAAGTGAGTGTCCTTAAAGCGGGGTATGCCTGTAATGTGTTATATAATCAGGCTGCACATTAAGAATGCAGAATACGGTGGCCTATGAACTATTTTATTTTATTTTGGGGCATCAAAATTTTAGTGCTAAAAAGTAATACACACATTTACAAATGTGTTTTGTATGAGTGAATGGTGCATAATTTGCTGTTTTACATTATTTTGACGCATCCCCATGTTGAATACTTGATTGATTAAAATGTTATTAAACCAGAATTGTGTATTTTTGTTTTATTTAGAACTAACATTGGTAAATATATCAGTGTAAAATTATTTATACTAGCCATACCGTGAAAATAATTCATTTTTTAACCTATATAATGAAACATCCGTGACTACATCAAATTAATATTTGGGTTGATAACATATCAACTTAATTCTGCGCAAACACTAATTACAGTCTTTTTAGGATTTAAACCAAGCTGAACGGCCAACAATTTTGACTGATTTTGTGGCCTGCAGACATATATAATTTTAGTACATTCAATTTACATCTGTACGCCTAGCGGACTCTATTTCTGAGCACAAAACAAATGTGATTTTTTTTGTGGGGTGGACCAAGCACAGGTTTGAGGTTAGTAAAGGTAATTTGGACGAGTGACAATTTCACACCAAAACAGCTGTTTGCGACACCTAGTACATAAGCCCCAGGGAGTTGTGGATCACTATGTACAGTGAAATCTATACTAACCTAGCCTAATATTTTAAGTTACTTCTAAGGTAATTTCACTTACTAGATCTGTCAATCATCCTACGTATCTAAATATGTGTTTTCTTTTCTTCCTCTAAGAAAGACAATTCTATTACAAATACTAGTTATCAAAGGAATAGACAAATCCAAATGTTGTCCCTTCTACTTTAGTGAAGCAGTTATCAAAAGTTTGCATATGTCTATTGGTATCAACCACCAGTAGTAGTAATACCCTTAATGTAACCTCCAATGGGAAAACGCTGCATATTACATTTAGTGTCAATATTCATTTTCTGTGCTATATATTAAATGGCATAGCATCTCACAGCCATCATTACATACAGTATGATTGATGCCTAACAGTCACCAGATAGCGTTTCATGTGGGTCAATCAAATAGGCATTGTCCCTTCACTAAAATGTGGCCATTACATATTACATACATATAAAGATACTGAAGGGCCAAGATGTGTCATGGTAATGCTGGATTTATGCCACATGCTATCACTGCTCAGTAAATACATACCATGAGAATGCCATTTATGTTATTGCTATCCAAACATTTCCAGGTACTGTATACCGTTGATCTTTTAGGGGGGTTGCTGGTTAACAAAACAAGGGCAGTTTTGGGACATAACAAGGGTGGTTTACCTGTTGGTTAACAATCAAAGAAGTAATAGCCAGGGAAATATCTGCACAAATCTCAAAACATGTCATATAAGTATCTAAACAACCATACACAGTAAGGGGTCTATGAATTAAGGTGAGCATTGTACCACTGTTACCCTGATACATGTTAGAACCCCAAGTCTATTTCCATCTAGGTATTCTATAGAAAGATGATGCACTCAGGTCAATGCTGATATTTGAACACCAAGACATAACATATTAACACAAGGCAACCTCTGCTTAAAATCACCCACTGTATTGTATTTCAAATAATATATGGTTCTCTAAATATTATCAAACGTACTAGAAGAGTAAGGTGCGGATATTTTACAATCCTGGAGCTATAGCTTACTACTTGATGTGAAGAGGAGACAGGTGACTTAATTACAGCAATCACAGAACCACTTGGTTCAAAACATCAACAGGGTGTTCATGACAAGCTATATGATGTTCTGGACCATAAATGTAATATCCAAAAGAAGCTGCAGAATGGTCAGAAATGAGAACTATCTGTAGAATGTATGTACAATGCTCAGAACATTCACCTGAATATGCAGAACAAATTTAGACTGCTCAGACCCATCATTAGAATATGCAGAACCATGTTTCAACATTGCACACCATTTGCCCATGAATATTGATCCAGACAAGAACCCTGGTACCGAAACCCTAACCATATTGTACATAGTGCTGCATACTACATCCCATTGAGTATGCTGCGATTGCAAGCCAGTGGATAGGGACCAACAGCTCTAATGGCTTTTGGTTAGTGCCCCCCCACTGCTACCAGCCCAGACAATGTGCACAAGGAAGAGCTGGGGACATCTGGCCATGTCATCCCATGCTGCCGGATCCCTGAAGGGGTTTCCTCCACGCCTGGGCTGCTAGTCACCACCACCCAGCCCTACGACAACAGGCAGCAGACGTGTGCATGCGTGAAACAACAACAACAACAACCACAACCACAACCACCACACCGGTCTTACCCAGTCCTCGAAGTGCCGGCTTCCATTCTGCAGCAGGTCCTCGAACTGGATGGTGCAGTTGGCCACGAAATCATCGTACCCGATGGGGGCATCGTGAAACACGGCCAGCTCGATCTTCCTGCCATTGCACACGTCGGTGGAGAAGTCGTCGTTCCAGGCTGGGCTGTGTGTCTTCTGCTTGGTGGAGGTCTGCCCGATCCGGGAGTCGTCCACATTGACAGCGATGTACGGGTCCAGGAGGAAGGTCTGGGGTCTGGGACCCACCGCGTGTCTCAGGGACCAAGCCGTGGGCTTCAGCTTCACAGCCTCACAAATCCGGATTTTCAGCAAGCCATTGAAAACAACCATGGTGGTGGAAGCAGTTTATTTAGATTTGTTATTGGTGGTGGTGGTAGTTTTTTTAAATTTTATATATATATATATATATATATATATCCTATTACCAATCCAGCCCCGATTGCAAATGTAATTGATGAAGAAAAAAATAATAATAAAGGAAATATATCTATGTAGTATCTTTTTTTTTACCTTGATTTAGCCCTGGCTCTTGCGACACCCAGTGAATACATGTATTTCTTGATGGGTTTCTAACGGAAAACAAGGGGACGTCCTCTTGCCGGCCAGTGTTATGAAAAGCCACATCTAATCCTGAAGGCGGCCGGGCGAAGATTGGATTGGTTTCTGTTTGTGCTTCTTCTACCTACCTACCGTGTTAGATAATCCGTGCAAATGTTTGGATGAGTTGGTGCAATGTGAGCTCTCCTGGCAAATTGCTGCTCCAGTGTGCAGCAGCACAGCAGCAGCACAGCAGCAGCAGCAGCAGCAACCCCACTCCTGTGTGCAGCAGCAGCAGCAGCAACCCCACTCCTGTGTGCAGCAGCAGCAGCAGCAACCCCACTCCTGTGTGCAGCAGCAGCAGCAACCCCACTCCTGTGTGCAGAAGCAGCCCCACTCCTGTGTGCAGAAGCAGCCCCACTCCTGTGTGCAGCAGCAGCAGCAGCCGCCCCCCTCCTGCCTCCCTCTGAGCACAAAACACAGAGCCAGGGACCTCACATCCGCACCGAGGAGACGGGATCCTCCGCAGAACTCCGGGGACAGACACTCTCCCAGCTGCTAGCATGCAACATACATGAGCTCGGACTGACCCGGCTGCTGCGGATTTGGGCTGGGAAATAAAATAGGGGTATTATTCCCCGTGGATGGTGTATGCTGCTGCTTGGTGCTGCTGGTTAGCAACACCCCACCTCTCCTCCTCTCTCCTTCTGATGCAGGAAATGCGCAAAAGACGTCAGTGTGTGTGTGTGTGTGTGTGTGTGTGAGTGTGTGACAGGCAGAAAGGAGGCAGAGACAGAGCTAGAGTAACTTTAGCCACTGCTGGTTGGTAGATTGTGAACACCTTGATATATTACTATTATCCCCAGCACACACATGAATATCCCCAGAAGATATAGGTTATATCGCATCGTGTGTTACTTGGAAGTTGATGCACATTGAATCTGTATCAAGCATCACTCATTTTGCAGTGAGGCTCCCTCATATGGAATCAGTATTAGCATGTCAAACATTGATGCAAAAAAAATCTAAATAGCAATTGATTTCTGGGGGAAAAGTAAATAGAAACGCAGACTTTTTAGTCGATGGTTTTTTTTCTTATAACCCATGGGGGGCGGGGGGAGGGAGGGGGCAGGGTTGCACCAATTTTGAAGCTGGAAAACTTTGATAACCAACATAGAGTACACTTCAGTGAAGTCGGGTTAAAGCCAGTACTTTCCCATTAATATATCCCACTTATCTGGGTCCCTGGAAGATGACATTGGTGTTGGGCCAGCTGCACATTATGTAAAAATAGGCTGATGGCTCCTCTGTCAATGAGAAGGCAAATGAGCTGACAGACAGCTCTTGGTTTTATCAATGCCATACCCATAGTAGGTATCCTGTGAGCTGGAGGGAATGAACCAAATCTGTCCTCCAACCTAGAGGTTGCTGGTCACCCTGCTACAGTATGTTTCATACACCAGCATAAAGCATGCTTTATTCATTTTTTTTTTTATAAAATGTCTGTTTTTTTGTAGCTCTGAAATCTTACATAAAATAAATCTCCTCTACGTACGTGGAAGGCAAGGAAAGCAGTTCATGCTAATTACTCCTGGCAAAGGCCCTTGTTCTGCAAAAGGGTAAAGAAGATCATGGAAATACATTATATAACATATTTAAGTCATTTTTATGGCATACCATGCCTGAAAAGGATTGCACAGCTTAGACTGTTAGCTCTTTTACAGGGAATTCCTCTTGTAACATAGTTACTTTTATGCCTGTTTCTTGTAGCACTGTTATATTTGTATTTCAGTGTTTTTATGGGTGCTTTTATTGCACAGTGCTGTGCAAACTGTCCGCACGAACACAACATTGAAAATAAAATGATTCTAATAGTTTTGAAGCGATTTCTGGCACCAAAGAGGTTCATTGTACTGCTGGGTTGTCGAAGATTGTGCACTTGGGGGTACCATTGAATAGACAATATTTGCTGATACAGAGAAACAAAAAGAAAACAGCGCACAACGCTCATAGTGAAGTAAATCAAGGATAAAAATGTATTAAATATCCAAGGATAGGTAATGTGCATACATCAGGGAAATAGTATAACAGCATTTCATGGGACAAGTTACCCATACACCACACCAACATGAAGATCTGGACAATCACGGATCATCAGTCATCAGGCTCCACAGGTAAGGACAATCACAGGTCACCACAGTGATGAAGCTGGTCCACAGGTGGGGTGCGGTGAGGGCAGCAATCAAGCCCCAAAAATCAAAGTCCCCCAGTGGCTAGTCTCAGTCCATCTCCACCACAGCAAACTGACTCCACGTGTAGCTCTGGGGCTTCCGTCGGCGCTCGAGTGAAGTCACTAAGCGGCGTCGCGCCGAAATTGACGGATCTGCAAGGGGGAGCAGGGTAGAATGATAGGAGCTTAGGGGACTAGATGTAAACTCAGTATCTTGAATTAAAAGCTAATTCCAACATGTTTTAAGGCTCTAAATGCCTCTTCATCATGTCTTCAATGTAGAACGTAGATGTCAAAGAATAATGTTGGAGTATTCTGATACCTCTAGCTGTTTACCTTAACTACTACTGTAGTTTATTGTATTTCCAATAAATAAATCTCTAAGAAGAGGAAGAACTGTGCTATTGGCAAGTTACAATGTAGTGTGGACCAGAAAATCACCATGGCAGAACTGGAAAGCATCTAGGTTGTGCGGCCGCGTTAAGTTTGATATTCTAATGGAGAAGGTGTTGGGTGAAAGGACTGTACACAAACAGCATCAAGGAAGAATGTTAATGTCTGTAGAGTAAACATGAAATGCTGATTCAAATAATGCTTTATATATTATCCCAGGATAAGATATAACAATGTAAAAAAAAAACCAGCATTAGTACTATAATCTTGTTTTGGTGCACTATGTATTATGTTCTACTGATTGATTTAAAACAAGTAACTCAAGAGGAATGCATTAACCATCTCTTTACACAAGGTGGGTGTAAAAAGGATTTCGGTCATTTACAATTCAGTGCCAGAGTGACCTGTAATGCACAGCAGGCCCATCCAGTGCTTAGGAGTTTAGCTATTACACAAAGGGTTAAAACGTGCATTAGCTAAATGATCCCGGCTTGACTGATCCTGTTTCTGACAGATTTCATCGGTAAGCAATCTTGGATTGATGCTTCTGCTTTTTAGCCAAAAGCCAATTCCAAGATGCCAAATTTTCTCTTGGCTTTATTCAATGACTACAGAAATGTTGTATCAAGCCAACATCAACCCATCACGTTCATATGCCTCTTCATCATTTAGAGCCTTGAAACATGTTGGAATTAGCTTTTTATTCAAGATACTGAGTTTACATCTAGTCCCCCAAGCTCCTATCATTTCACCCTGCTCCCCCTTGCTGATCCGTCAATATCGGCGCAACGCCCCTTAGTGACGTCACTCGAGCGCCGACGGAAGCCCCAGAGCTACACGTTGAGTCAGTTTGCCGTTGTAGAGATGGACTGAGACTTGCCTCTTGATATTTGGGACTTGATTGCTGCCCTCACCGCATCCCACCTGTGGACCAGCTTCATCACTGTGGTGACCTGTGATTGTCCTTACCTGTGGAGCCTGATGACTGATGATCCGTGATTGTCCAGATCTTCATGTTGGTGTGGTGTATGGGTAACTTGTCCCATGAAATGCTGTTTTACTATTTCCCTGATGTACGCACATTACCTATCCTTGAATATTTAATACATTTTTATCCTTGATTTACTTCATTATGAGCGTTGTGCGCTGTTTTCTTTTTGTTTCTCTGTTTTAGCTCCTGGTGGTGTTGAGCCACCCCTCATTCAGCTGCAGACGCTCTCACCAGTTCACGTATAATTTTGTATATTTGTTATCACTAATTTTATTTTAGTGCACTTTCACACCCTTCACAGCACTGTTTATGGTTGCGCACTGATTACTCCTCTTGTATCAATATTTGCTGATGCCCTCTTCTTGTAAACTATGGTAAAAGTACATATTTCCATATCTTCACTGTTCCAGCATTGAGGAGTTAATGTCAGTGAAGTGTGTCATTCAGATGTAAAAACTCATGACACGAGAGCTCCCATTTCCATACATTTTTAATTTTTGTATGCTCAAGAACACTGCTGGGCATCGATTTGTCATTCCAGATTCTCTGCAACTGTTGACAAATAAGATTTTAATTTTCATTCATCACTTGCTTTCATAATGTCATATTTCAACTAGAATGTTTGTTTGAATGCATCTGCACTTCAAGCACTTACACAACTTCATTGGCAGTATGCTGCACACTCTCCTGTCACGGCGTGAGTTAACTCAGGGGTTTTCAACTCCAGTCCTCAAGACCCCCCAACAGGTCAGGTTTTCAGGATATCCCTGCTTCAGCACAGGTGGCTCAATCAGGGACTCAGTCTTCAAGTATGTTTGTATATTTGATTACCCTCCCAACATATGCACTTACCAGAATACCTTCCTACTATCTCTGTACGTTCTTCCTACTTACCAATTAGATCAGGGGTGCACAAACTTTTCAGTCTGCTCCCCCTGTCTGCTCTCCCCCTCCCTCCCTGCTCGCGGCCCCTTCTTAACTTGTCTTTGGCGTCAAATGATGCCTCACTTAACGCCATGTTGTCATGGTGACGCGTCGCCGAAGACAAGGTAAGGGAAGTTGCAGAGGCCTCATGCGATCCCCTGGCATTTAATTTAAATGCTTTGGGGAAGAGCGCGGGGCCTCTGCAACTGCCGTGTCCACACTGGAAAAATCTTGCGCCCCCCAGTTTTTGCTCCCCTGAATTAGATTGTGAGCTCTTCGGGGCAGGGACTTATTTTCCTAAGTGTTACTTGTATGGCTGAAGCACTTCTTCCCATTATGTGTTATTTGTATTATTTATGTATATGATTATTACAGTGTATTACAGCTGTGAAGCTCTACGCACATTAATAGTGCTATATAAATAAAGATATACATACATACATATGAACGTGATGGGTTGATGTTGGCTTGATACAACATTTCTGTAGTCATTGAATAAAGCCAAGAGAAAATTTGGCATCTTGGAATTGGCTTTTGGCTAAAAAGCAGAAGCATCAATCCAAGATTGCTTACCGATGAAATCTGTCAGAAACAGGATCAGTCAAGCCGGGATCATTTAGCTAATGCACGTTTTAACCCTTTGTGTAATAGCTAAACTCCTAAGCACTGGATGGGCCTGCTGTGCATTACAGGTCACTCTGGCACTGAATTGTAAATGACCGTAATCCTTTTTACACCCACCTTGTGTAAAGAGATGGTTAATGCATTCCTCTTGAGTTACTTGCTTTAAATCAATCAGTAGAACATTGTTATATCTTATCCTGGGATAATATATAAAGCATTATTTGAATCAGCATTTCATGTTTACTCTACAGGCATTAACATTCTTCCTTGATGCTGTTTCTGTACAGTCCTTTCCCCCCAACACCTTCTCCATTAGAATATCAAACTTAACGCAGCCGCACAACCTAGATGCTTTCCAGTTCTGCCATGGTGATTTTCTGGTCCACACTACATTGTAACTTGCCAATAGCACAGTTCTTCCTCTTCTTAGAGATTTATTTATTGTAAATACAATAAACTACAGTAGTAGTTAAGGTAAACAGCTAGAGGTATCAGAATACTCCAATATTATTCTTTGACATCTACGTTCTACATTGAAGAAACCCTTGATGTTTAATACCTTGTAGCCATGTTCCATATAGGTTTATGTCACATATAGGTGTAAGTTGCAGCATTTCTATTTTTCTCTTTATGGGGGCAGAAATGATGTTTTCTGGTCTGTGGCCATACCAACAAAGAGAGATTTAAACCATTAAGCAATCAACCAATTATTAATGCCATTTTCTATTCAATTGTGAAAAAATACACAGGTTTGGTTAATTACAAACCGATCTTATGCAATCAACAATTGCACGTTGTACTTGCTCAAAGATATCATTCTTTTGAGTTAGAGTTACTAACAGAAATAATCATAAAAAGAGATGTCCACCAATTCTCAACCCAGGCGACAATTAATCACCCTGCACAAAACCTATTTCCCGCCATGCTGCCCGAATCAGTCCTGGTGCCCGGGTAAAACTTTACGCCATTGAATTAATAAAATAATGTAAAAGTTTGCTTTATTACATTTCTGCTTGCGGCTGCTTCAAAGTTAACAAACGTCTTAGTCAAGTGTCTGACATTTGACATGATTCATATCCAGGGGAAGCTAATGTGACATGCAACCCAGCAGAACTTTTGATGTCAGTGAAAGCGGTAAAATTGACACAACCGCTATAAAATGAGACACGTCCCGTTGCAATGTTTGCATCGTGTAACTCGTCCCTAATACACACCTTACATTGGATGCTTACTCGTATGGTACAAAATGAAAGCAAAGTGAAGAAATGCGAGAGACAAATTATTATGCGCTTAGCATCATATTTGTTTCAAAATTGCATTGCATCACACCCAAAGGGTTATTTACGAAGGACTCCCATCTGTAAAATAGGAGGTGCAAAATAATTAAGATTAATAAACGGAAAAAAAAATTGCTTTCAATGGGATTCAATTTCTTTGATAAATATGGAGCTACTTTTTGCCCCTGTTTTGCAGCTGGTAAATAGGCCCACTAGTCTCTGCTAAGAACTCAATGGGGGGCATTTATCAAAGTCTCTGGCTGCAAAACAGGGGTAAAAAATATGGCATATTGACAGTGTTGATCAAAAAAGATTTGATCAGAAAGGTTTCCCCCTTTATACAGCACTCAAATCCTATATGGTCTATTGATGGACAAAACAAATGGTCCTGCAGATATGCTGCGGAAAACTGGTAAGTATCCCAGAATCACTGTGGAAATCAAAAATAATAAAATTTTATTACGTCTACATAGATCATTAAAAACACAGATACATTATTAAAAATCCCCATATTGTAGTGGCTGATATGAATAATTATCGTAGTAATAAGGTAAGTATCATTAATTATTATCTTGATTTATTCATATCCTCACATCCAAAATTGTAACAATCAGAGAAAGGCTTGTATATTAAGAGTATTTGTAACACCGTAAGTGTATACAATGTCAGTACAATAAAGGTGTCAGAGGTGGTGTTTAGAATATAGGGTGATCACTAGTAAGGATGCTCTCTATATATCACCGCAAAATGCGGACGTGAAACCCCTTCAATACTCCCAGTGTTCACCGCCGCTAGTTAGTCCTCATATGTATGAACTGAGAAACAAACACTAAATACACACCGTTTGTTGCAAATAGCAGTATCAAGGAAAATAGTTTAAACACAGTCTCTTATGCTGCAACAGATTCCAATGCAATGGTAAACATTATAGCAGTAAACCGGAATAAATGCCTCTGCACGATACAAGCCTGCTCGTATGATATTGTAGGATGTCGCCACTTCGAGTGACGTCACTTACGTGACGTCCTACGTTCCCGACGCAAGTTTCACGTGTTCACCACGCTCCCCCTGATAAAGCGGCGGTGAACACTAGGAGTATTGAAGGGGTTTCACGTCCGCATTTTGCAGGGATATACAGAGAGCATTATTACTAGTGATCACCCTATATTCTAAACACCACCTCTGACACCTTTATTGTACTGACATTGTATACACTTACGGTGTTACAAATACTCTTAATATACAAGCCTTTCTCTGATTGTTACAATTTTGGATGTGAGGATATGAATAAATCAAGACAATAATTAATGATACTTACCTTATTACTACGATATTTATTCATATCAGCCAATACAATATGGGGATTTTTAATAATGTATCTATGTTTTTAATGATCTATGTAGACGTTATAAAATTTTATTATTTTTGATTTCCACAGTGATTCTGGGATACTAACCAGTTTTCCGCAGCATATCTGCAGGACCATTTGTTTTGTCCATCAATAGACCATATATGATTTGAGTGCTGTATAAAGGGGGAAACCTTTCTGATCAAATCTTTTTTGATCAACACTCTCAATATCCTATATTTTACCCTCTAAGCACCAATCATTTACTTTGAATAGATATACACAGGTGACTGCGGTCTCGTTTACACATTCAGTAAAAAAAATGGCACCAAGTTTTTTTAAGGAAAAAATATTCCAATGGAAACAAATTGGGTATTCTTCTTTGATAACTCCAGTGCAAACAATATGTGTTGAAACACAGTCAACATTTCAACTAATCAGTGTCCGTTCAGACGTAGCAGACGTTGTTGCACCCGTTACCGCATGATAACATGTTACCGCTGCTGCAAGTTGTTTAATCGTACGATTTGCCGCGGCTGAATATTAACAAATGAAGCCGTGAGTTACAACACTGCATGCAAATCATACCATTTAGTGCCTTGCCTCACGATAACAGTGCAATAACATCTGCTGTAGCTCTATATACATCACCTCCACCAGTTTAGAAAACTGGAAAAAATAATACGCTTCAGAGAAAAATAAAAAGTTGCATTCTCAAATCTTGACACATTCATTCTTTGTTATTTTGCACAGTTGTAAATACGTGGGAGTAAGGTAAAAATGTTATCACAGAAGGGGATATGTTTTATATTCTTAAGTAATCTCGTTTTGCGGCTCAATGTAGTGCAGTTACCTAATGATTGGAACGGATGATCACTGGAATAGTTACCGTTTTTAGCTTATGACCTTTAGATGCCCTGAGAGTCCAAGACGAATACTATAGAGAAACAGCGCAACCTAGTGGCAGCAATGTGAAAATTCAGTAGCTTGGTTAAAATGTATCTTAGGGGGTAGTAACAAAAGAGGGAGAGGGAGAAGGTGATATGAATTCATTTATTGGACCAACAAGTAGTTGATATCGAACAAGCAGTGGCGGATTTCCCATTAAGCCCAATAGGTCTGGGCCTAAGGCGGCAATATTTTGGGGCGGCAAAAATTTCCGCCCACATACACCGAGGCTGCGCTCCCAGGCCTATCGGACCTGATGGAAAGTTTCTTACCTGCTGCCGCCTCCGCCTTCTTTCTGCAGCGTCAAATGACGCTGCGACGTCACACAGCGTCTTGTTGCCATGGCAACACAACGGCGCAGCATCAAATGACATCATAACGTCGCATTACCATGGCAACAAGACGCTGTGCGACGTCGCGTTGGTGATGTTTGCAGCGTCGTTTGACGCTGCGATTTAGAAGAAGGCGGAAGGCGGCAGCCTGGAGGAGGCGGCGACATATAAGTGCCTAGGGGCGGCAACATATAAGTGCCTAGGGGCGGCGACATATAAGTGCCTAGGGCGGCGGGTCAGGATATCCGCCGCTGGGCACAAGCTTTCACACCTCTCAGGGTAGAGGTCAGAAAGTTTCTGCCATAACAACTACTTGTTGGTCCAATAAAACTCAACTGAGATGTTTCCCTTTATGCTTTCCAATGAAAAAGCGAACCAGAGCACTGTGGTTTTTCTTCAAAATAATACATTTATTTAGCCATTAATTACGACGTTACGGACACTGGCGGCCTTTTTAAAGTGTAGATGCCACTTCACTTTCAAAAGGCTCCAGAGCGGCTGAAACGTCGTAATTAATGGCTAAATAAATGTATTCTTTTGAAGAAAAACCGCAGCGCCCTGATTCACTTTTTTCATTGGATCCCATATTGGATTACGGACAGGTTTTCACTGGGGTCAGGAGCCGGTAACTGTATCGTTCATTTATTTAACTTTGGTGTGCAGCGTATACTCCTATTCTGCACTGACTGTCCCTTATTAACATTCCATTTGCCTATTTTCTCATAGGGATGGACATATGTCTTTTTCCAACCTCATCTACTACGGTATGTACAGTAACTATAAATCCATGGTCCACTTCGAAAAAAATATAGAATTACTCTCGAATTGTGAAATGAACAATTTTCAGGGCGTACATATAATACATGGAAAAGAGTCTTAAATATTTGCAATGCATTTGCTCGTCCCTTAAGCAGCAATGGGGTTGACACAGGGAGCAGTGATTCACTTATAACTATACACATTAGTACACATGTCAAGATAAGTGCTAGAAATTGTGCTGGTTCTTGCCCATTACAATCCTCTTTTAATAATCGTATCACTTTTTACTCTAAATTGTGCATACATTCAAATGGGTAGATATAAAGGCCCCTGGGTCTCTTCCTACAACTTGAATTCCCTTCTTTAGATTCCTGCCAATAGCTTTCACCTGGTTATTTGGTATGCATGGGTCTGCAGCACTAATGTCCCGCTTAGGCTGCGTCCATGGTTCCTGATTGCGTGCTGAGGCGCGCGGAGGCTCAGGGAAAGCGGGTGCTTTCCCTGGCCTGAAACCGCGCGCCGTCCGGGGGCGTGTCGGGGGCGTGTCGGGGGCGGGCCAGTGACGTCACGGAGCTGGTTCGCCCTCTCATGTGACCGGCCCTATTCTCCGGCGAGCGCCAAATCTAAATTTTGTATAAGACCTACGCTTCTGCACGCTTGCGGAAGTGTAGGCGAGCCCCTACTAAAGCCGCTCTCATTGCAGCTGTAGGGGCTCACTGGTAAGCACCAGCACGCCTCAGCACGGCGCGCTGACCATGCCCGAGGCCTTATCGTTAACTCAGACAGCGCTGCCATAATGGGGTCAGAGCTGGGACTGCAATGCCCCTTCCTTTGGCAGGTTCACAACCGGCTGCCAGAACCACCCACTCAACAGGTCGCAACCTGTCCTCCCCGTGCTCATAAGGCTACTCGATCCCACCCTCCTCTTGAGCAGGCTGCTAGCACGTCCACCTTCCCTGATCAACAAACCAGGAAATGTCTGAACTCAGATGTAACTGTTGGGGGTTGATTCTATTTATGCTGAAGCGGCTCGATCAGCTACTTTGGCGGCAAGAGAATCAGCTCTGTGGTGTGAATGTGCCCACAAATAATCTTTGGATGACTACAAAAAAATTCACAAAGTTAAAGATACTTTCTAGTGGCACAAAAAAGCGCCTTTGAAAAAATGTTTTCCGTCTGTCACTTACCACCCTCGGAATGTTTTAGATATCTGCAGGTTATTATATTATAATCAAAATGTAAGTATCTTTATCATTCTTATCTTACAAAATTATCTTGCAAAATGTTTGCGTTAATGCAACATCAAAAAGGTTCCCGATCCCCTATTGTGGGGCTTTCAACTTGCGACCCAGCAAAGGGCCTTAAAGTGGCCCTTGGATCTCTGCTCCTGCTATTTTCATACTAGTTGCCTAGGCAGCCAAGCCAATTTCCTTCCCCTGTGTATAACTAGTTGAAGAGCCCTGCCCCATTATTTCTTAGCCCCAACAGGTCAACTACCTAAACATAAATATATATGTCTTTGGGAAATATCTGGCAGCACTCTTCTGTTTGTACCACTGCAGAGCTACAACGTGTTATACAGTAGCTGGCCTCTCCCCCCCTCTACATTAGTGTAATCTATCCATCAGCTTCTAATATGTGCTGGAGAGGTTGCAGATAAAGGGAAACTTTTTTTGTGACGGGACTGCCCAAAGGTTTTCTACTTTTGGTCCCAAATTAAAGGTCTCATAGACCATGTTTTAGATATCTTTATCCTGCAAGATTTAAAGCACATAGGAGCAGGGTTCGCTCTGTGAATGCTCTATACAAGACATTGACATAGATTGATAGGTTGTAAAAAATACTTTTGGTAAAACCGGTCCCCAATTTTCAGAAAATATTGATATTTCATATTTTCATATTTTCATGACAGCACAGTGCTAGAAACAGATCTTCCCTCCTTCCTTAGATTTAGTAGTTTCTAAAATTGGGTATGTTTTATTAATGGGAAAAATGGACTGCTTTACTGAAACATACAGTACTACTGAAAAATTCAGGAAGAATTTGGATCCTTGGTACAAATATGGAACAATTTTAGGACAACTGCATTAAATAAAAGAAAACATAAGGAGCGAGGGCAACTAGCTTTGAATCCAAGTGTTATTTAGCAAGATTTACAGACAGTATGAGTATGTAGCAGGGTCACCCCGACTACTAATCTGCCCTTCTCCTGGCAGTAAGTCCTGGCATAAGCAGGCCTTGCCAGTAGTTATCATGGGATTTTCCCCTTCACCTTTGGTGCTGCATTTGAGTGACAGCAGGGGGTGGTACATCCTGTTGTAGCTTTGACAACGGGGTGTCTGCCTTCTGGCTGTACTTAAGGGCAAGACCGCCCTAAAGTTAGTGGCTGTTGTCCTTCCCTCTGAGGAAGGCAGGTCACACGACTGGGAGCCTGAGATTGGGGCCTACCCATGTGCTCTTCCCTCTGGCAGAAGAATGTTGAGTTGCTGCTGTGTCGCTGCAAAGTGTGTTGTAATAAACCGTTCCTGTTTGCAATATACCTCCGGCCTGGTTAGTGATCTAACTGGGGGAAGAGGTACAAGTTCTACTGTGGGAGATCATCTCCATTTCCCTGGAGCCTACGGCAGAAGGAGGCGCTGCACTGTTAAGTATTATGTGGTGTATGAACCCCAGAAGCCTGTTCCTGTGTCCCAAAGTCATCGCGGATGACTCAGCCCTCTTGTTACCAGCAAGTATGCACCATACACCCTGTAATGGCCCCTATCTGCGATGGGACACCGTTACAAGTATCAAAGACAGTATGAGTATCAAAGTGTTATTTAGGAAGACTTACAGAGACAGTATGAGTATCAAAGTGTTATTTAGGAAGGCAAACAGACAGTATGAGTATCAAAGTGTTATTTAGGAAGACTTACAGAGACAGTATGAGTATCAAAGCGGAATTTGGCAAGACTTACAGAGACAGTATGAGTATCCAAGTGTTATTTAGGCCTCGGCCATGTTTACTGCTTGCTGGCGGAAGCGTGCTGACGCGCGCTCCCGCTCAGCACTGAGCCCCTACAGCCGCAATTAGAGCGGCTTTAGTAGGGGCTCACCTGCGCTTCCACGCGCATGCGGAAGCGCAGGTCTTAGGGGAATTTAAAATTCCCCCGCTTGCCGGCGCGACAAGCCGGTCACGTGAGCGGTTCGCCCAATGAGGGCGAACCAGCTCCGTGACGTCACTGGCCCGCCCCCGGCCAGTGACGCGCCCGCCCCCGGCCAGTGACGCGCCCGCCCCCGGCCCGCCCCCTGACGGCCTGCTGACGGCGCGTGCGGTAAGCAACCGCAAGGCCAGGGAAAGCACCCGCTTTCCCTGAGCCTCAGCGCGCCTCAGCGAGCAAGCAGGGAGCATGGACTCAGCCTTACAGAGACAGTATGAGTATACAAGTGGAATTTGGGAAGACTTACAGAGACAGTAGGACTACATATAGTCTGTGTAATGATTAATCTGATGTGTTAAAGGGAAGAAAATGCATGTGGTGTCTGTGTGTAGTAAACATGCTTCACAAATGCTTGAAGAAGAGGTTGATGTAATCTTACATATTTATTCTGAAAATCCTCTGGACATGCAGCGTTTTGTGCTAAACCGAGCCCCTTTTCATGCTTGACGAAGGATCCGGTATAGCCTGAAACGTTGCATGTCAATATGCTGTTTAGAAGAAATGCTTGACAAAGGGATCTGTCTAGCCCAAAACATTGCATGTTAGGCCACGGTCCCAATGCCTTCTATCATGCGCTGTGAGTACAAGCACCGCCGCCCAATCAGACCGGGCCCAGTAAGTACCTTTGCGCGGAAGGTGCAGCCGCACTGTTCTACACGTTTTTGCAAATACAAAAAAATTGTATTTGCAACTTGCGACGGAGGTGTGGTCACGCCTCCCCCAGCGGTTCAGCCAATGAGGGCGAACCAGCCGTGTGAGGTCATGGCCACGCCCCTGCAAACCCCCTGCCACGCCCCCTCCCATTGCAATATCTGCCTCTCTCCACAGACAGCAGATCACGGTGAAGCGCTGTGCACGCGCCGCCCCCCCCCCCCCCGCCGGGCGCATGCTACAGTGCTGACTGGGACCGCGGCCCTAGGCTGAACTATTGTTTTCCTTTTCTGAGTATTTGGCGCTTGAGATTTTTGTAACTGTAGGGAATAACCCAATTACATTCATCATTAGAATTGCTTTTTTTTGTTTGTTTTTAACATGATCCATCTCTGTTTTTCATTAAGGATGCAAATACAGCACACACTGTCACAAAAATGTTCTTTTAGCAAAGAGAGAACGTTTCACACAATAACTCTGAAGGCATTGCAAATAATGCAGTCTTGCTCTGTAAGTATAGCAGTAGTCTAGGCAACTGGATCGCTTTATGGTTGCTGCAGTGACCAATGGAAGTAAGCAATGCAAGACATTCAGCCCCATAAATATCTAGTCATTCTAGTTAGTTAAGGTAATAGTTAAGTCACAACAGTCAAATTCAATTAAAAATTCAGCATTTACCTGCAACACCAAGATTGTCTGCAGCAATGCCAAAAGATTGTGAAGCTCATTAAAGCTGCAGTTCAGTCAATATCCTGCATGTGTGTTTTTTTTAATAAATCAGTTCTGTAGTAAGAAAAAATACTTTTAGCATTTTCTGTTTAAAAAACAACAACTTTGAAAGACCAATTTTCTTGTATTCTATTTTAACAGCCATTTGCTAAGGCACTGCCCCTTCATGTCCTGTCACAAGCCCTGGCACACCCCTTTGTCAGCCCTGCCCTCCCTCTAGCACATGTCATGAGCTTCCACTGAGAGACTGAAGCAGAAGAAAAACAGATCCCTTCACTAATGATGTCACCAAATTTCGCCAATCAATACATGGAGAACGAATTGACTGGCAGCTATACAGTTCTTTAGGTAATTAGAGATTGCACACATGAAACTATTGAAGTAAAAAAAAAAATTAAAAAAAAAAAAAAGACTGAAATGCAGCTTTAAGTACTGGACAGAAAACTAGTGTTGGCTGGTAAAATCGGGACTCAGGAGAACGTACAGTACTTCTTCACTGAAGGAGTAATTAATGCATAGAGAGAGCGTGAGAGAAAGAGACT